>NC_056740.1:152992562-153145062 GCF_019279795.1 Protopterus annectens
GCTCCAAGGGAAAACATACAGTAAAGTCTCAAAATAATTACATGTTACACACACTGTACAGACTCTAATAGAACAAGCAAGTTGTACAGTTTCTCATTTTTTTTAAATTTCATAAGTATATAGACTAAATCAATTATGACATAGTATTTAAATTATAGAGAAGGAACTAGTCAGGATTAGTACAAGGATATAGCCAGTATGTTTTAACATATTGCTTTAGACTTTTTTGAATTGAGTTAGAGAGGGTTCTAGAGTAATATCTGCTGGAAGTGAGTTCCAGGTTTTGCCAACAGAGTTGGCAAATGGAGTCCCCAGCAGAGTTCTTGGTTTTGAATGTTTGAACCAGCAATCTATTAAATGAGTGAAGTGGCCTCAAGTTACTATAGGGGCTGATTACGTTTTTAAGTGCAGGCATATTTTCAGGATGGTTGAAAACTTTATGGGCCAGTATGAGTTGGTTGTACTGGAGTAAGCTAGACAATTCTGGCCACTCTAACAGATTTAGGTTATAACAGTGGTGTGTCCTGTATGCAGTGTCAGTTGCAAATCTAGGAATGTGGTTATAACAGCTAGAGATTTTGGTAAGAGCAGATTTGTTCAGGTTGGTGATTAAAGGGGAGGCATAGAGGAGAGTAGGTGGGAATGGGCAATAGCAGTCCTAGCAAGTGGGGTAAGGAAAGGTTTAATCTTATAAAGGGAGCCAAGTTTTTTATTAATAGCTTTAATAGTTTGATTGACATGCATATCAAATATGAGATAAGTCTTCTATAATGGCTAAGAGTTTGGTTTGGGTATCTAGGGAAATAATGGTGCCATTTAAATTTAATGGTAAAGGAAAGTGAGGAGGACCTACAAGTGGAAGTGAAAAGCAGCAGCTTTGTTTTATTAGGGTTTAAGATCAGCCCTCATAGAGCCAGTTTTCAACTGGGTTGAAAGTATTCTGGGTTAATGTCAGTATATTTGACAGAGAGGAGGCTGAATAAATCAAGTGAAATTGTCCGCATATTGAATGCAGGTTGCATTTTTGATGACAATGTGAAGGTCATTAATAAAGATAGAGAAAAGAAGGGGACCTAGTATAGAGCCCTGGGGGACACCTAGGGTGATGGGTAGATGGGTTGATAGCTTGTCCTGCCATAGGATGGCCTGATGTCTACCACTTGGGTAAGCTTGAAATCATTGGAGAGCATGGCTATTTAAGGAGATTGCCTTCAGAGTATGGATGAGTAGTTGGTGGTTAACCATATTAAAGGCCTTGGAGAGATTGAGGAAGAGGGCAGAGGATAGTTTGTTATTTTGGTTTATGGCATTCGAGAAAGATAGGAGGGCTAAGGTGGTACTTTAGTATGGCCCAAAGCCATGCTGAGAATTGGCCAACAGCTTGTTCTGAGTAAGTCCAAAAAAAACAAACTGAAACCAGTGTGTCACTTTCAAGAAACGTAGAAATCCAATAATAAAACAAGAAAGTGATTCCACCATGGAATATTTTATTAAACAGAATAAAACACGCTAAAATGCCAACAAAATAGTAAGATGAGTGCTTTCAGCCTTAGGTCTTCATCAGATCTGTAAGCATTCATTCATTAACTCCATTTATAGTGGAAGTGCCCAAACTCATCTTCTTAGGCGATGCCTTCTCAGTACCGGCTTTAAAGGAACAAGCTCATTTAAGCCTGGGTTTTTATCAGCCATCAAATCTGCTATCCATTTGGTCTCTTCAAGTTCAGTGACTTTTTTTAGATTTCCTTTTCTTGCACCATAGTGCACAACTTGGAGTGCCATAAACAGGAACGAATGATTATTACTTGCCATTATAGGTTTACTCGGTGCATTTGTAGATGTTCTATTCCTAATGTCTCTTAAGTGCGAAAAATTCTAGTTCTAAAATGGAAGTTCATCTTTCCAACATAGAAGCAGGTACATTGTGTGCATAATGCTACATAAACCAAGTTTTGAGTACCACAGAAGGCATATGTCCTCAAGTAATATGACTTTTGTGTAACTGGATGGTGAAAATATTGATTCTGCATTATATGTTGACATGCTTTACAGTGACCACATTAAGTCTTTTTCTGTTTACATCCTTACATGAAAGTTGTTTTAAATTCATCTTATTTTTGTAGCAGAAAGTAGGTGATTTTAAGTCGTCTAATCTTGCCTTCATTCTTGCTGGATGGGTTCAGAGCCAGTCCTTGGCTCTGACTCGGCCACTTTCTATAGCTCGAGAGCTCTTTACTGGCTCGAGGCTACCCCTTATCCCAGAATGCTCAGCATTAGCTACCCAGATCTCGTTTGCCGCTTTAGCTGCAAGGTTGCGTCAATACTGGCTCAGGCTTAGTATAACTTTTTTCTCTATTTAAAGTTAAATAATTTACTCGAAAAATTAGTATATTTTTTTCTCTGTTATAGTTTATTTAGTCGTAAACCCCTTATCTCGTCCTTTGTTGTGTTTTTTGTGCTGTGTTGGTCATCACCCCTTAGTCGCTAGGCCTTCTGTTGTTCCCTGAACTGTCTCCCCCCCCTTAAGGACAGCCATTTATGTTAGAGGCTCTCCTTTAAGGTTTTTTATTAATATAATTTTTTTATTATTGTAGTGTGCTTTTTTTGCGTGGTACTTTTCAAAATGTCCAAGGAAGTTAAAACCTCAGGGTTTAAAAAGTGTGACTCATGCTGTCAGAAGATGTGTCTGACAGAAGGGCACACTAATTGCGTGTACTGCTTGGGGGCTCTGCTCCTCCATCCGCTCCAACTGTTACCTCAGAGCAGTCTCGGAGCCAAAAACGAGCTATGTCTCCTACACTGGAGCCGATTCGCTCGGTGCGACAATCACCCTTACTTCAGAGCAAAGCCAGTCATCGCTCATCTTTCCACTCCTCTTAATCCTCGAGGTTATTGGATCAGGATGTGGAGAGAGTACTCAGGTTGCTGAAGTCACAGGCCCTTGCAAAAATGCTTTCGAGCCCACCTCAACAGGCCTCGGCTCCATCAGATTCAATATAGATTCCTTCTCTGACTATGCTTATTAAAGAGCCGGAGTCCATGGACGTTCCAGTAGTGGTTCCTTTGGCTCCGATGAAATCCTCTTCATCTTTGATTATTTCTGTTCTTCCTTCCATTAAGGTATCTGGGCACCGAAGCTCTCTCGGCTTTGAGGGGGGAAGTGACATCAGACCCTTGTCTGACCCTGCTCTCCCTCTCGGAGTGTCGGCTCAGTTGAGCTCAGCTCCCACATCGGTCACCTTCGGCGCAGAGTTGGATTCCTGTCTCTTCAGAGCCAGAGCCCTCTGTGTCGAGACCGTGATGCTTTCGAGGTCATGTGGAGAGAGCTGTCCCCACAGACGGCCCCACTATTGGTCCCATTGGCTCCGTCCCCTTCGGTGCCTGTGGCAACCTCTGCTCCTCCCCCAGCCTCAAAGCGTAGGGAACCTATACCCCAGGACACCCCATTGGGTGAACCCTCTTCTGAAACCTCCCCAGTGCATTCTAAGCAGGCTTCCCAGAAGAAAAAGTGCAAGAGGAAGCACCTAGACTCCCCTGAGTCTGTCACCTCAGATACAGACCTGGATGAATCGGAGGGGTCCCAAGGTCCCCCTCTGAAGAGGTTTCTTTTTGGACATCCTCAAGATTCTTAGGGAGAGGCATAGCTGGACGTCCCTAGCCCCCTCTGAGGATGAGTCTGTATACCTGAACGCATTTGGTTCCCGACTTTCCACCTCCTGGGTGTCTCCGTCTTTTGATCCACTCATGTCCGTAGTGTCTCGAAAGGCTTGGTCAGCTCCAGATTCCATGGAACCTGTCCCAAAGAGACCTAATAAATTTATCACAGCTCTCCCAAGACAAACAATTCCTGACTAAAGGTGTCCCAGTTGATGCCATGGTGGCAGCAGCAGCCACAAAGAGTTAGCTGAAACCTCCTCATCTTACAATCCACCGAATAAAGAGTCTCGTACGATGGACAGATATGGGAAGCGAATGTTTTCATCAGTGACCTTCTCCCTTAGGTCCCTGAACTATCTTTCCCATTTTACTAGACTTCAGAGGGATCTCCTAAAAGAGCTTGGAGATACAAGATCCCACAGCTGTGGGAGGTTCAGCCAAAGTAGCTACCCAGCTGGCGACTTTAAATTCAGTAGTCAACTCCTCCATGAGGCTTATTTCATATGCAGCCGATGGAGCGAGCAGAGCTGCAGGAACAGGAGTGGCTCTTAGGAGACATTCTTGGCTGTGGCTGTGTCAGTTTGTGGAACCTTTCAGAGCGTCGTTCACCAATACACCCCTTTGATGGCTCCTCTCTCTTTGGGCCTCAGGTGAAAGACATGCTTACCAGGTGCCAGCAGGAAGGTAAGACACTCTGATGTGGGAGTCCATTTTTCCACTCCTACCAGACCATACCCAAAGGGTCAGAAGGGTGGAAAGATGTAGTTTTGAAAATCCCAGGGACTCTTGCTTGAAGCACGTGGTGATTTTTCCCCCAGGGCCAGAGGGGGAAGCAATAACAATGGCAGACGCTGCCCTCGTGTCAGAGGGGATACGCAAAATCAGGGTGACAGAGATGCGTTCTCTTCCAAACCCTATCAACATCCTAAAGGGATGCCCAATTACTCAACTCTGGAGGCAGTCTGGGAAGGCTTTCATTGTACCCAATCGCGTGGCAAAATATTACAAAAGACAAATGGGTACTATCCATTATATCTGGAGGTTAAAAAATTCCCTTCCATGAACTCCCTCTTGTTTCAAAAAAATCCATCCCAGATGTTCCACCCAATCTAAGGGATCAGGCAGTCACAGAAGTTTCAAGACTGCTAGAAAAAAGAGCCATCCAGGAAGTCCCCGCAGACCAAGTAGGATCCGGAACTTACTCATGATTCTTTTTAGTACCCAAAAAGACAGGGAACTAGAGACCAATTCTGGATCTCAGAAGATTAAACAAATCTGTACAAAAAGAAAAGTTCCAGATCTCAGAAGATTAAACAAATCTGTACAAAAAGAAAAGTTCCAGATGGTAACACTGCAGTCCATTCTCCCCTTTCTGGGTCAGGACAATTGGAGGTCTCCATAGATCTTCAGGATGTGTACTATCATATAAAAATAGACAGACGGTACAGGAGATTTCTACACTTCCGGCTAGGAGCTAGTCATTACAAATTCAGAGCTTTGCCTTTTGGTCTCACCACAGCCCCCAGGGTGTTCACCAAATGCATAGCAGTAGTTACGGCTCACCTGAGACGTCTAGGATTCCAGGCATTTCCTTATCTAGACGACTGGCTCCTCACTGCTATTACCAGGCAACCAGGCAACAACTTAGAGGCACGAGATTACACCATCACAACCTGTGCTCAACTAGGCATCACAATAAACTTTGAAAAATATGCCTTGTTGCCCTGTCAATCTATTACATACATAAGAGCAGAGCTAGACACAAGAAAAATGATTGTAAAATTGTCTCAGGAAAGAGATCCCATTATTCAACAACAGGGGTCACTTCTCCAGAGGAGAAGAAGAATTCAAGTTGAATATGTCCTTCAAGCTTTAGGGTCCATGGCAGCAGCCATTCTTCTAGTTCCCTTAGCATGCTTTCACATGAGAATCCTTCAGTGGCTTCTTTTCACACAATGGTCCTTCCAGGAATTACCCATGTCTCAGATGATGCTAATTACGGAATCTTGCAAAAGACACCTTTCCTGGTGGATGGTCTCACTGATAGTGACTCAGGGAAGACCTTTCATGGAATCCCATCCGGTGGACACAGTGACCACGGACGCTTCCCTGATAGGGTGGGGGGGCATTATCTAGGGGGGGGCATTATCTAGGGAAGACAGTTCAACGCAAGTGGCAACCTCGTGAGTACCACTTGCACATCAATGTCCTGGAGATGAGAGCGGTGCTCCTAGCGTTGCAAGCTCTTCAAGACTCTTGCCCTGCCGGGACTATTGCAATACAGACAGACAACATGTCACTGGTTTGGTACATCAACAAACAGGGCAGATACAGGTCTTACCCCTTGTGCCGAGAGGCCCTCAGACTGTGGCAATGCATTTCCTCTCAATGTTTTCTGACAGCAATGCATATCCCTGGGAAATCCAATGTAATAGCGGACAGGCTCAGCAGGGCTATCCTCATGCCGCATGAGTGGTCTCTGAAACAGGAAATTGTGGATCTTATTTTCTGCAAATGGGGCCAGCCTTGCTGGGATCTCCTTGCCTCTCCCCTCAACAAATGCAGCAGCTACTTCTCCCTTGTTCCTCCTCCAGGTCAGACATCCAGGGATGCTCTAGTCCATGACTGGCCTCAGGGACTCCTTTATGCATTTCCCCCCTTCTCCCAATTTCAAAAGTCATTCAGAAAGCAAAATTGTTGGGTTGCAAGATTATCCTCATTGCCCCCTGTTGGCCTTGACAGATTTGGTTTCTGTTTCTTCTCCCCCACCTTCTAGCCCAGCCTTAGGTTCTGGACCCAGTGCCAGACCTCTTGATTCATCAATCAGGTGGGTTACACCAATCCCTCCAATCTCTCAAGCTCACAACTTAGTTGCTCCACTTCCAATCTTGGCCAGGCTCCCCAATATTTCCCCAGCAGTGCGTGATATTATTGCTTCCTCCCATAAGACAACTACAAGGAAAGTTTATGCTACCAAATGGAAAATATTCTCTTACTGGGTAGAATCCAGGAATTTAGATCCTTTTACAGCTCATGTACACAAAATTTTGGATTTCTTAGCAGAACTGTTTCGATCTGGTGCAGCTGCTGCTACCATCAGAGTACAACTAGCTGCCATTTCAAATGTTCACATCAGAGCTGTTAACTCAAGCTTAATGTCTCACAAGCTCTGTAAAGCCTTCATGAGAGGTACATCTCTACTTAGACTCCCAGTGAAAGAGCCCCTTCCACCTTGGGATCTCAATTTGGTTCTGGCCTCCTTAATACTGCCACCCTTTGAACCAGCAGCATCATGTTCTTTGAAATTTCTCTCTTGGAAAACTCTCTTCCTAGTTGCTATTACTTCTGCCAGATGTGTCTCAGAACTCCATGCCCTATGTGTTCGCCCTCCATCCCTGTTTTTTCACAAAAACAGAGTTTTTCTGAGAACCAACCCATTTTTCTACCTAAAGTTTGTTCAGAACACAATTTGAATCAATCCATTGAACTTCCTGTCTTCTTACCTAATCATTCCAACAAAGCAGAATACAGATTTCACCAATTGGATGTGCCTAGACAACTATGCTTCCATCTCCATAGATCTAGAGAGCTGAGAAAATCAGATCAGTTGTTCCTTTCATTTGCTAACAACAAACAAAGGCCTTCCAGTTTCTAAAGTAACCTTGTCAAAATGATTATCAGACACCATTGGCTATACTTACCATTTGCAACAAAAAGATCTTCCAGCAAGACCCAAAGGTCATTCAACCAGGTCAGTAGCTACTTCGGTAGCGTTTCAATCTAGATTACCCATAGATTCAATTTGTGCAGCAGTTACTTGGACAGATCCTCATACATTTACTTCTCATTAGAAAGTAGATGTGGTCTCTCGGGGCAGGGCTTCCTTTGGTTCCATGGTTCTGAAGAGTCTGTTCCAATGACCCACCCAGGATTGAGGTGCTAGGGACACTGTCCCATCCAGCAAGAATGAAGGCGAGATTGGACAACTTAACATAAATAAGTTATGTACCTACCATAATGTTCCATGTTAGTTGTCCATCTCAACTTCCTTCTTGCATCCGTCCCTCCTTCCCCCTTCCTCGAGGATTGAGAGGAGTTTTTCAATGGTTTCACTGGCTAACTTGTTTTGTTCTTAGTTGCTTCCCAAGAAAACCATGACAATTTACTGTATATCCAGGTTTAATAATAATGGATTATCTTCTATGCTTTTGTCTAGTGTGAGATATCTGAAACGAGATCTGGCTATCTGACGTTGGGCATTCTGGGATAAGGGGTAGCCTTGAGCCAGAAAAGAGCTCTCGAGCTATAGAAAGTGACTGAGTCTAAGCTGAGGATCGGCTCTGAACCCATCCAGCAAGAAGAAAGGTGAGATGAAGGACAACTAACATGGAGCGTAGGTACATAACTTCTTTTTTCTCCCACTATTCTTTTTATAGACTCATCTGCTGTTAATATCTGCCAGTTTTTCCTCATTATATTGGGATTTTTTGACATCTTGACTATATGTCATTGTACATCTCATTCAATGTTTCACTTCTCCTCTTATGGTTGTTGGCTTTTTGTGGATTTGCAGAGTAGTATGACTTTCCTTTTGTACTTCTCTGTTATACCTCTGTAGTCATATCATCCAATTCTTTTTTCTTGTATCCTCTACTACTCAGCTCATATTTAATTTCCAACATCTTCTCTTGATAAATGTTGTTTTCAGTGTTAAGTCTAGACTACCTCAAGAATTTACTTTTGACTAACTGTGGGAATACATGTCTTGGATGCATACCTGTCCGATGTAAAATGTGATTTTTCCAGCATTCTTTCCTAAATGTCCTTGTTTCAAAGCATCCATCTGCATTTCTCAGAATGCTTACATCCAAGAAATTAATCTCACTTTTGGAGCTGTTAACTTCAAAATCCAAAAAAAGTATGTGGTCCTCCTCAGGTAGCCAACGAAGATGGACAGTTCATCTTCTCCACCATTCCATAACAGGAAGATGTCATCCACAACTCTCCTGTAGTACATAAGTTTATTCTTCCATTCATTGCTGTCTGTAAACACAAATTCTAGCTCTCGTTGAGACATAACTATGTTTGAGTATGAATTAGCACATGAAGTGCCCATGGCCACTCCCCATTTCTGTATGAAGTATTGGTCACTGTACATGAGGACATTATTTTCTAATATAATTTCCAGTAGGGAACATACTTGCATAACTTCCACAGTAGCACATTCATTGGTCATGTTAAGAAACTTCCTGACTCTATTCCATGGCCATTTGGTATAACTGTAAAGAGACTCCTCACTCCATAGTTACTATTAACACATCTGAATGTATTGGATTAATTCCACAATAAGTTGATAAACCAGATAAGAAGTCTTCTGTATCTCACAATACAGTCTCTGCTTTTTCCAATGCTCTTTTTAATTTTTGTTCAGTATAAATACATAAGGGCTCAGTAGCTTTATCCAGCCCCAGATACTATTGGTCGCATTGGGGGGTCTTTGTCTGTGCCTTATGGGTTTTAGGTAGTCCTTTTATTACAGGTATGACAGGGTCCTTCACTTGAAAATACTCATAACTCGTGAGTAATAATGTGTGATCATCAGATCATATATGGCATGATCAATATTTAACACAATCTTATTCAAGTCATAATTGCGTATGGGCCTACAGGTTGTACAATCACCAAGTAGCCCCAGCATCTTGGATTCATAACAATCTCTATCCATAACAATGATTACACTGCCCTTATCTGTTGGTCTTCTTATAATATCTGTATTATTCATTAGTCCATGCAAAGCTTCTCTTTCTCCTTTGCTTAGATTACGAAAACCGCTACGGTTATTCTCCTTCCTTAATTTGCAAACATCCTCTTCGCATGTCTTAACAAATGCTTCCAATAGTGGATGTAATGTTAGCACCATTAGACTCATTTTTTCAGATTTATTCCCTTGATTCTCCCTGTTGACATTTCTGTCTTGACTATAATTAAATATTTGTTTCAACGCTACATTCCTAGTGAAGTATTTAATGTCAAATACAAACTCGCTGAAACATGAAGGCATTGCTGGAATAAATGTTAAACCTTTATTTAAGATTTTACTCTCCATTTCTGTCAGCACATAGTTGGATAAATTTATAATCAGGCCTGCCCCCTCTGATATCATGTTGACATTTTCCATTTCTTCCGATCTCTGCTCAGAGATCGGTTCCTTTGCTGTATGTCTCTCTGTTTCAAGACGATCAGGAATTTCTGAAAAACCAATGCTGCATGTGTCTTTGGACGTGCTCCTTCTGGCCATATATTATTATCTTTGTCTATAGATGGTTCGGCTACATCACTTGTCACGCGGGTAATAGCATTTTTGTTTCTATCCATTTCTTTCATATTTGTCAGTGGTATATTCATACTAATATCCAGGTTAGTTCTCGGTCTAGTGTTTACATCTAAGTTATTATTGTTTTGTCTTTCAATGTTTACGTAAGCTACTACTAGAACTACCTGCACCTTTCATATCTGCTCCTTTAAAATTGTCTGGCTCCTGTCTCAATTATCTATTTTATTGGAGCTTCACTGCCAATATTCTGTTCTGTTACTTGCTCATTCCTATTTTCTTTGTGCCACTCAAAAATATTTATTTTTTGGAAGTCATCCAAGTCACGTTTCAATTTCTTTATTTTTAATTCTTTCAATTTCTCATCATAGTTATAGTTCATTACAAGTTAGTGAATTTGTTAACAGATTCTAGAAATTCAGCTTTCTCCAACTCTATTTGTTTCTGTTCCAAGAAACTTTCTACTTCTTTTTTCATTGGTGTAAAATATTACATGAACAACCTAATATAACAAACTGGCATTCATATTAATCGCCTGCCATTTAGCTAATGAGCCCGGATATACATTACCATAAGAGGGCATGCATTTAATCCGCATTCCCCTCGGAATCAATCCATGATGTAAACAGGCTTCTAAATGGAAATGCTGCCATTGCAGGCTTTTTAACTTAAAAACAGCAGCTTCCACTTGTTTATATGTGGAGATGTTTTGTTCTAGTGAATTATTCACTTGTTCACTTACTTGTTTCGCGGTGCTTAGGTTGAGTTGTAGGAATGGATTGCAGTTACTTGTACAATTCAGTAGTGAATAATTTATATTCTTGTTTCTCTGACTTGTAGGAATCCCCTTCTCAGGGCAGTACTCCAATTCAAGCACAATTTCTTCCGCCATGTCTGGTATGTTTGTAGTAATCCACTTCAAATCCCCAAAAAAAAAAAAAAATCTGAAACCAGTGAGTCACTTTCAAGAAATGTAGAAATCCAAAAATAAAACAAGAAAGTGATTCCACAGTGGAATATTTTATTAAACAGAATAAAACAAGTTCAAATGTGAATAAAATAGTAAGATGAGCACTTTCAGCCTTAGGCTTTCATCAGATCTGTAAGCATTCATTCAAGTAATATGTGAATCATCGTATATGAGATGTACAATAACATAGTCAAGATGTCAAACAAATGTGTAATATAATGAGGAAGAATTGGCAGATATTAACAGCAGATGAGTCTATAAAAAGACTAGTGGGAGAAACACTTTCTGCTATAAAAATAAGATGAATTTAAAACAACTTTTATGTAAGGATGTAAATAGAAAACAGAAAGACTTTGATACATAGACAAGGCACGTACAAATGTGGCCACTGTAAAGCATGTCCACATATAATGCAGAATCAATATTTTCAGTATCCTGTTACACAAAAGTCATATTACTTGAGGACATATGCTGACAGTGGGACTCAAAACCTGGTTTATGTAGCACTATGCATGCAATGTACCGGCTTCTATGTTTGACACTATGCATGCAATGTACCTGCTTCTATGTTGGAAAGACAAACTGCCATGTTAGAACTAGAATTTTTTCGCACTTAAAAGACATTAGGAATAGAACATCTACAAATGCACCGAGTAAACATATAACGGCAAATAATAATCATTCGTTCCTGTTTATGGCACTCCAAGTGGTGCACTATGGTGCAAGAAAAGGAAATCTAAAACAAGTCACTGAACTTAAAGAGACCAAATGGATAGCAGATTTGATGGCTGATAAAAACCCAGGCTTAAATGAGCTTGTTCCTTTAAAGCCGGTACTGAAAAGGCATCGCCTAAGAAGATGAGTTTGAATGGGCACTCCCACTATAAATTGAGTTAATGTATGAATGCTTACAGATCTGACGAAGGCCAAAGGCTGAAAGCGCTCATCTTACTATTTTATTCACATTTTAACTTGTTTTTACTTTGTTTAATAAAATATTCCACTGTGGAATCACTTTCTTGTTTTATTGTTGTTCTGAATAAAGTAGTGCAGAAGTTGTTTATGGACACATTTCTCCATAATTTTAGCCAGGGGTGACAGAATTGCTATGGGTCTGAAGTCTGACAGTTCAATGGCACTACCTCCTTTATGGAGTGGCATTACATGAGATATTTTCCAGATTGAGGGGATGGTGGCTTTGGATATAGTTCTATTGATAAAGATTGAGATTGGGTATGCTAGGGCATCTGCAGCTTTTTGTAGATACTCTGCAGGCAGGAGATCAGCAGCTTGAGTGGTTGGTTTTAATTTCTTAATTAGAGCTCGGATAAGTGATGTAGAAACAGGTTGAAAACTAAAGTAGATTTGGGTTCTGGGTATAGCAGCATTTGAGTTGGAGCAATTAGGAGTTAGCTGACTAGCTAGGGATTGGGCAGTCTCTGTGAAGAAACTATTGAAGGAATTTGAAATATCCTCCGGGGATTTATGGTTAGACACTGAAGGGGTTGGAGTGGAGGTTTGTCCTGTGTGAAGAAGTTTGTTTATTCCTGCCCAAAACTTTTGAGGTTTGTTTTGATGTTTCTGTTGAAGATGGCAATAGTAGTCTTCTGTCTAGTATAATAGATTTTTTGTGTCATTCCTTTGCTGTCTATATCTAAGCTGATCTAGTGGGGCTTTTGTGGCACGCCAAGGGTCCCATGATTTATTTCTAAGTATGATTTTTGATTTGGTATCTTTTGAAAGCCATGGTGCAATTTTTGTTTTGGTTCCAATGGAGCAAGCAGGAGCATGTGAATCAAGGATAGCAAGGAATTTGGTATTAAAGTATACTACCGCATCGTCCAGTGATAGTTTTAGGATTGACCAATTGCATCCCCTTGAGTTCATTTTGGAAATTGGTAAGGTTGAAGTTCTTATTGTTTTGGATAGTTTTACAGGTGGGCTGGTGGGAGTTGTCCACCTTGTGCTTGATTATATAGGTAAGAAAGTGGTAATTTCGGTCGTCTGGAAGGGTCCCCGTCTTGTACATATGGGGTTGGCTATTAATAAGCATCTAATCTAGGACACTTTGTTATTGGGTTTACCTATCTTGGTGGAGAAAGACATGATCTGCATAAACCCATATAGGTTTACATGGGTTGTAGGGGATTCTGAGGAACAGGTGTTCCAATCAATGTTGAAATCTCCAAGCACAATGGATTCTTGGGGGTAGGTACTGGATAGCCAATGCAAGATGTCTTCTAGGGTGTTTGTATTATTACCTGGGGGAATGTAAATGCAGACAATGTTTATACATTTGTTTTTGTTAATTTGTAGTTTGGTAATAATTTCTGCATTATTAACCTGGTGTGGTAGTAGGGAGTCTGTAGTAACATTTAGTGTAGTTTTATAGAGTACTCATTTTTAATTTTACTACTAAACCTGTACACTTATCTCTGTTTATACTCATGCCTATTGCTCTCAAATACTACAAAATATCTGCCTAAATACTTCATCCTTAAATTTTCTGGGTCTACTTATTAGTTTCCCCTCAAGTGTTTAGTAGTGCCCTGTACAGATGCAAACACCTTGTGTGACATTTTTCCTGTAAAAGCAAGACTGAAGTTTCAGCAATGCCTAGGTAGCAAAGGAGATAGCAAGAATGTAAAAGGAACTAGCCCTTTAAATGTAGAGGAAACTACTTAAAGGAGTGATGTCACCCCCTCTGGAGATCCCACTGAAAGTAATGGAAGAAGCAAGGAGGGGGAGAAGGCAAGTTCTAGTAGTTTTTACGATCTTAATACTTTCCTAAACTCCCTTTGTATTCGCCGAATACTTTGTGTAATCCGGCACATGAAAAAGTCAACTGTTGTACAAAAAACTTCCCTTAAGAGAGGGGGAGGACTCAAATACAATTGAGGAGGCGGACATGGGAAGAAACGTTAATGGATTAATTATAGGCTGCAAGTCCCTACACCAAACTGTTTAATCAAACTTTGTACTTAATGAATTTCACTGTAAAGTTTTACAGTATGGTTTAAATTTTATTCCTAGCCACTGAGCTAACATAACATGGAGTATCCTTGACCTAAAGTTTCACACTAGGAAGCTTAATTTGCATTGCATTTTAAGAGATCCTAACATTAAAAAAGTCTGCATAAACCCTTCTGTCTTTATCCTGCTTGCATCACACTGTTAGAACTTTTGAAATGTTCTGTGAATCACAGATTAGGCATTCTTTGTTCGATAAGGTGTGTAGAGTATTGGAGAGACAAAAACTTTGAAGGAGTTTCAGAATAACAGTAACCTGAGGTTTATGAAAGCTGACAAGGGAGGGGGCTGATAATAATGGACGTGACCCCATTATAATGCAGCTATTGAAGAAATGTTTAGTAACGTGGAGGAAAATATGTAGAAGTTTGTGAATCTGATGTATGGAAAAGTTATTTTGCTCAAAAGTGTCTTTATGAATTTCTTTTGAATGGTGACATCTATCCAGAACTGTACATTGTTTTAGTGACTAAACATCCCAGGTTAAGGGTGCTTTTTGGTGTCCATAAAATTCACTAAAATCCAACCCATTCCTCTTTCAGACCTATAGTATCAGCAGCGGGTTGTAGTACTGAAGGTATTTCCTTATTCCTAGATTCCATTCTGAATCTTCTGGTGCAACAGCTTTCTTCTTGTATACAGGAATTCTCAGATTTTCTAGACATTAGGAAGTTTTCTATGATCCATCATCACTCCTCCAGTGATCCATTATACATGTACTGTAGATAATGTCTCTTTTAACCTCTGTTCCTCAGGTAGAAGGCGCAGAAATCATAATGTGTTTTTGAACAAATATACTACAATCGAGAACCATCTTGTGAACTTGTGTTGCTCCCTGTTAGAAATACTGTTAGAAAATAATTTCTTGGTGGTGGTGAGAGCAGGAAATTTTATCTACTTTGGAAAAGTTTTCTAATGTTTTATTTTACAGAATGTTTGTTGATGACCTTTTTTTCATTATACAAGGAACTCCAGATGAGCATTTGTTGTTTTTGCAGGAATTCAATCATAGTACTAGCTTTTTAAAATTTGTTATAGGAGATGTAGGACAAATTGTTCATTTTTTTTTCTTTTTTTACTTGTAGAACTCTGGTGGGAGGTTTCCTATCAGTAGTTCTAGACTAAACAACTATCTCCATTACAGTAGCAATCACCCCCACCTTCATTAAAAAAATATTCCTACAGGCCAGTTTATTCGGACGTCTAGGATGACTAGTAAGAATCTAGAATGGATAATGAACTACAGTTTATTACCTCTATGTTTGTTGAGTGAGGCTATGACAAGGATTTTTTTCAATAATTTCAATTGGTAATGAACAGCATTTTAAAAGGGAGACAAATTCAACCCATACTTTTCTATGGGTTTCCAACAAAGGATAATAGTGAATTGGCTAGACAGGATAATACGGAGAGTCTCATTGCCATATTTAGCCTTAATATGTCCATAGATAGTCATATCATTAGGAGTATAGTACAAAATAACTGGAAATCATGGCAGGGAATAATGACATCTTAAAAGTAATAAGTGAGCATCAAGTTTGTGTGTACAAAAAGAACTTTATTAAGCAATTATTACTAAAACAAAATATTGCAACCTCCTTGCCCCTGACTTGTACGAAAGAAGGGACGTACAAATGCAATGATTGTACTGCCTGTAGGTATATCCGTGCAGGGCCCTACATAGCTTTGCAACACATTTTATTCACTACAGGGGCTAAAGCTAGGTTTACGTGTCAGATGAAAGGAGTAATCTACACTGCTGTGTGTTCTGGGTACCTAGGGTTCTATGTGGGGATGACCACCAGAAGCTTGGGTAAAAAGATTAAGCAACACATATGCTATAAAAACAAGGGACAGCCATAATGCTCTGTACAGACACTCCACTTAGTGTGATAAATATAAAAAGTTTATTTTTGCAGTTCTTGATTTGGATTGGAGGGGAGGTAATTTTAAAAATCAAGTAAAAAATATGAAACTAGATGGCAGATAAAGCTGACTGCTGATACCCCCAGGCTAAATGAAAGCATAAACATCAAGTGTTCTTAGGGATAGAAGACTTGGCATTATGTAAAGGGTTATCTGTAAAGAGTTATACCACAAGTTTGATTGTAGTGACTAGTGAGTTTAATTGTTTTACTGATGCCTTAAAATTGATTAGTTGGTGTCTTTTTATTTTGTATAAAAGCTGATGTTTTTCACAAATTTTCTGTAGTATTCAGATAGAGGAAAGCAGATATTTTTTTTACACTCAAATACGGTTTGTCGTCCTTGTAGTAAGCTTGTAGTGTTTTTTTTTTTGGTTTTCACTTTTTTTCTGGTCTTTTTCAGTTTTTTAGATTCACCAATACCTAGCCGCACACAGGACAACTAGTTTGCAGTGACTAGCACTGTCCCCAAAGTTGCAAATCAGATACACCTGACATTGCTTTATATTCACTCCAACTGTCTTAATTAATAAAAAGGGTCTGTTGCCAAGTATATGAACTTTCCCACTATCCCCGTTACCGGCTTGGTAGACATCAGCATCCTGAAGGCAATGTAGAAACTGTTTCATGTTTACTGACAACCAGTTAATTCTCAAACAAACTAATATGGTATGTGAGAGATTTATACAATATCACTGGAGGCAAAGCTCTCACATAAAAGTACTCCTAATGTCAATAAGGTTGGCAGTGGTATAAATGCAGCACCCATCACACACAATTCAAAGCAGACATATAGACCCAAATATGCTGAGGCACTTAAATGTAACCTTCCTAAACCCAAAAGACCTCCTAGATTAAGTACACATAACAAATACCCTCAACAGTCCCAAATGCACTCTTTCAAAACAACATATACAGCAACACATAAAGCCACATCTCATGGAACCTCTACTTCTAAGCCCATAAGGCAAGCCACCATACAATCTAACATTCTGGTAATTGGAGACTCAAGCCACCATACAATCTAACATTCTGGTAATTGGAGACTCCATTGTGAAACATAATGATGTCCCTCTCAACAGGCTGAGTAAGGAGAAAGTCAAAGTCTGTTGCTTATCGGGGGCTAGGAACTGCCGCATTATGCATGCACTCAGGTCACTGGACCACAAGTACCAGTATGACTCAGTCATAGTCCATGTGAGTATAAATGACTTGAGACATACCTCCCTTGACTATATGAAGACAGACAGAGACATGGAGCTCTCAATGTGTGTGTGTCCCATGCTGGTATGAACCTACCACTGAGCAGCATTTTACCTTCTCCAAGGCTGATGTCACAATATGAACAAAAGATGACCGACTAACAATTGGCTTAAGCTTCTGGTGTCACTCTGGGGGGGGGGGGGTGCAATATTTGTCAGCATAGAGAGGAGATGATCAACAGACCACGTTGCTTTGCCAGGGATGGTCTGCACCTCTCCAGTCTAGGTTTTCAAATATATAAAACATAGTCCTCCTCCACACTGCCTTTTTTTAGGCAATGCCAAAAAATGTCCTTCCGACAGAGAAAATGAAAACCAAGAAAATCTAAAGGTATTGAGTTTAAACAAAAAACTCCACTCCCTAGAAGCTCTCTTCACCCTAGAGAATGCAGACATCTGTGCAGTCATAGATATACTTTAAAGTCACAGAGAGCAGATTGCCAGAGAAATGTTATAATGCCTTCCACACATTCAGACCAGCTACTACACAGACCGGGACTAAAGGTGGAGGTGTCACAATTTACATTAAAAATAAATATACCTCAAGGCTGGTCAGACAGGACAATGCACTTGAGCCACTTCATGTCCAAATCACCAAAGGCAAAATCCAATACCACTTCCTTACAAGCTACAGGTCCCCCCTTCTCTGACTCAGGAAACCCATACCATGTATTTAAACTTATTGGAAGCACTCACCATCCAACCCAATACCATATTCATGGGTGACTTTTAATTGCCTCAGTATTAACCATGAGTCATATACAATACAACGTACAGGCAAAGAGATTCCTGGATTTTGTAAGCACAAAATCCCTGGACCAGACCAACCAGTGGTGTAACCATACTGGATCTGGTCCTCACTAATATGGGACAGTGCTTCGCAACCCCTTGTGTAATGCCTTCCCTGGTAATGTCAGACCTCAAAATAGTCTCCTTTGAAGTAAAAAATAAAACCTGGACCCCCAGCTAACCCTGGAATATTCAGGAACTACTCTAAGGCTAACTTCCTGCTTTTTAAGTGATAACCTGGCAAAATTTCAAGCTCCCATAAACCATGAGAACACTGCTGCCTATGCAAAACTGTTCACAGAAACCCTATACAAACATGTTAATAGCTGCATAGAGGCAACTGTACCCACCAGGAAGTAGTACGGAAGTAACTCAAAAAACAAGCCAACCTGGTGGAATCACAAAATCAATAGGCTTTACAAGGAATAACTTCATGGCAAAAATTAGAAGGTACAGCACCGAGTAGGATAAACACTCATCAAACTAATCAACTTGGAGGACAAAAAGTCTACCAAAGCCAATCTTGAGGTACATTTGGTATCCCAGGCCAAGGACAACCACAGGGCATTCTTTAGCTATGTCTGCAGCCTCAAATGCAATACACAATTGTGTATAGAGCTCATTGTAAATGGAGCCACCTATACTGAACCAGAAGACATAGCAAACCTACTGGCTGACAAATTCAGCTCCAACTTTACCCCTCTCTCACCCTCAACCTTTCCTCTGGAAAAAGCATCAAATACAACTCCCACCTGCTATCAGTAGGGAACATGTCCTTAGTTTTCTCTCTCTAAGGCAAAGAACATTGCATCAATGGGCCCAGATAATATCCCAAGATGCCTTCTAAATATCATGACACAATACCCCACTTGGGCATTGTTGACCAACTCAAGAGGTTAGGTACAAACCATGTGACCTGGTGGATAGCCAACTGGCACGCAGGCAGCACACAGGAAGTTAGAATTGGGGAGGCCACCTCTACAAAGAAGCCAGTCACAAGTGGAGTCACTCAGGGATCGGTCCTTGGACCACTCCTATTTGGCATTTACTTCTCTGAAGTCAAGGTCAATGTCAGTGGTCTCTGGCTGACTAAATCTACAGATGTTTGCAAATTAGGAGTGGTCATTGAATCCCACACAGACACAGATGTTCTCCAGGAAGGGCTGACAGACAACTAGTGTTAGAACCACAGACTAAAACTAAATGCTAAGAAGTGCATAACAGTATCTTTCAGGAAGTCATCCACCCTGGTAATTACCATACACACCCCTTTGAGGTGACTCAGTAGTCAGGGACTTAGGAACACACAGACAGTACTCTAGCCTTTGACTATCACTTGTCTACAATAGTGAGGAAATCATTTTATGTTGCGCAACTTATAAACAAAGGTATGGCATCTAGGTTCAGAGAAGTCATTGTTCCACTGTATTGGGCATTCATTAGACTTATCCTCGAGTACAATACTCCCATTGGTACATACTTAACCAGGCATGTCCAACGATTGGAATGTCCACAGAAGTTCCTCAATAAAAGAATGCAGGGCATAAGTAACATGGCCTATGCAAACCACCTCAAGGCCATATCCCTGTATTTTGTCTCCTACAGCCTGTTGAGGGAAGATCTATGCCTCTCTATGGGCCTCTTGCATATCTACAAAACAGACAACACCAGAATTACCTGTTCTGAAGTCTTAAACCTTGCCTGTGATATAAAAAGGACCTGCTGGAGAGACAGGTATGTATCCCAGAGACTACTTAGTCATTTGAACAGGCTCCCCATCCATGTGAAGCAGTGTTCCTCCCCAAACCAATTCAAGTGCAAGTTAGACAATTGGATGGGGAACAGGAAATTCATACCTGGCTCGGCACCTATGTCTTTAATGGACACAGGCTACATGCAAATGGTTTATCTTCCAAGCCTCTGCTTACACTTCTCAAGGGTACCAGAACTTGTCAGAGATTTGGAATGCACAACTAGGCTTAGAAGGTGGTTATTAGCCTAGCAAACACCCATGAACCTATTATCCTGCTCTGCTAATTTTTTGTAGCTTTCCACTTTTTTCTATTTGTCATATTTTCTTTATTTTTCTCTATACAATATTTTACTACATTCATTATTTCTTGTTGATGTTTAACACTTTCCCTCTCGCATTACTTACTATTATCCTTTTATCTTTTACTATAACACTCAGATACAGTGCCACCTCTTCCCTTGTAAAAATACCTTTGTTTAAACAGCTTTTTAATCTTCTCTTGATTCATCTCATATAATTCTGTCAAAAAATTATTTATTTCTTTTTAAATCTTTGAATGCATAATTACTTACTTCTTTGTATGTCCACCTCTTTTCTCTTTAAACTTTGCTATTCCAAACAACTTTTTATATTTTTGAAACTTACCACCACAATGCCGAGTTCTTGTAGAATTTTATTATACATATGTAGCGCACCCGCAGGTGTAGCTGAAGAGATATGGGTTCCTTCCTAAATGGCTCTGGTGACACCCCTATAGGTCCAACACACCAAGGTGGCAAGAGGGACAGATTTTATTTTAGGTGACACATCTAGTTTAAAAAGGCAATAGCACAACCATAAACAAATTATTTCAACAGTGCACCAGTTAGCAATAAAGAAAGGTGAGATATGCATGTAATAAAAACATACATTCACCCTCTTCCCCAGAACTCAACAGAAGAAAGTCTTGACATTCAAACATGCACAAATGCAATATCAATGAGCAGTAAAACTTTATTATTCAGCAATACAAACACGGGAAAAAAATGCAATGTCATTAAGCAATAACAGTCATAATACAACAATACAGATATGAGAAAATGCAATGTCATTGAGCAGCAAAACTCTTGAAGACAGCAGTACTAACTGAGCAAAATGCAATGTAATTGAACAATGAGGATTTATAATGCAACAATACAAATATGAGAAAATGCAATGTCATTCAGCAGTACTAACACCCTCTACCCCCTTGATCAATTCTAAACAGACCAACTATGAAATACTATTATACCCTGTTCATTGGCCAGTGACCATTTACAGTCTTGCTGCCGGCATGATGGGGCCCCAAGTTGGAACTCATATGGATCCCAGTTATTTGTAATCCACAAAGCATTTAGGGGAGGAACCACAATCTTATAAAAATATAAAAATGATGGACAGAGCCTCTCACCACTCTGTTGAGAATATCCTAGTGACCAGGCACCATGGTTCTTTTGATGAGAAAAGTAGAAAGTCACCTACCAAATCTCTGGTAATCCTCTATGGCTTCTCGCTACTAGGCCCAAGGGAACTTTGTTTCTTGCTGAATCATAGCAGGCGTGGAGCTACTGGTTTCAGACTTCTCTTCTGATTCCACAAAATACCATCATCCAGGATTTCAGCCAGAGACAGACACAATCTGCTACTTCACTTCCCTGTCCCAAAGCACTAGAAAAGAAAATCCAGTCATACTGCAAGGCCCTTTTCCTTTCAGCTATGTGTTTCAGTCTTCCCTCCTTCAGCTAGTATTCCAGTCCCCTCTTTCACTTTTGAAATTGTCTTATCTTCCTGAAAAGGAGCTTCACCTTGTGGTGTAATGGAAAACTACAATCAATTACTTCTACATGAAATACAGTGGGAGCTACACTCTTCCCCCACTTGAAAATCTAGGGTCCCCCCAAGTCAAAGGTAGATTAGCACAAAATATTTACAAACACTAGTGCACCATCAACTGAACAATATTTTTGCATTCAAAAGGTACATTCCACCAAGGGTAATTAGCCTTATGCTTAACTTGGCATGGGGTGTCACCACTGGAGTAGGAGGCATAGGGATTATGAGCACAAACCCTCCTATGAGCTGTGGTCACAGGTTCCTGTGTACTATGTCCCAAACTGTTACAGGTAAGTCTCTATGGGTGCAGAATCAGTCTCTGCAGTTTTGGTTCGGAAGAGACAGCTAAGGAATTTTGCTTGGAAGATTTGTCACTCATCAGATTCAATGTTTAGTTTTTCAGTAGGCATATTGTCTACTTCTAAGATCTCCTCTTGTATAACTTCACTTTCGTTTTCCATAATGGTATGACTGTCCTCAGCACTATTTTCTGAAGTTTGCATAGCAGGGCCTTCATCAGTATCGGGTTCTGCAAGAGGCAAAGAAACGTTACTTAGTCTATTGTTAGGTCTGGGCTGCTCAAAATGACAAGGAACGAATTCTGGTGCATTTACATTGAGAATACAGCCCATGGGGTCTTGAACATCCTCTTAAAAAAACACTGAAACCCCAGTTATCACTGTCCTCCTCTTCTTCAGCAGGAGGAAGCATAGGCTCTTGACTATTGGAGAGGATAGTTCCTCTCCGCCTTAGCCTTCTGGATTGCCTTGAGTTAGGCTGCCGCTAAGCCATTCTGGGTTATGGATTCAGGAGTCTCACTGATTTTGCCAAAGGCATTAAGTTGTTTCGGTGCCAGGTTTTAATGGGTTCTCCTTTCCCCTCAGGGCAAACTTGGTAGACAGGGATATTAGGTAGCTGAGAACAAATGATGTAAATCTCAGATCCCCAGTGGTCAGCTAGTTTATGCTTTCCTTGTAGTCCCAAATTTCTCAAAAGAACTCTGTCCCGTGGCTGCAAGTCATGCATCTTTACTTTTTTGTCATAGTGAGCCTTGTTTTGCTGATGTCTTTGTCCTGTTGATTTTTCAGCTAGCTCATAAGCCTGTCAGAGGTTCTTCTTGAATCTCTCCACATAACTGCCATGAGATCTCACTGATGTATCATCAGCTGTGACTCCAAAGGTGATGTCAACAGAAAGATGAGCTTCTCTTCCAAACATTAGGAAGTAATGCGAGAATCCTGTAGCATCATTTTTAGTACTGTTGTAAGTATGCACCACTGTGGCTACATGTCTACTCCATTGACTCCTCTCAGCAGATAGTGCCCCCAACATGTCTAGTAAAGTTATGTTGAAATTATCAGGCTGAGGATCCCCTTAAGGATGATAAGGAGTGGTGCAGTTTTTTGGACTCCCAACAGAGTGAGTAGTTCATGGACAAGCTTGCTCTCAAAATCACATCCTTGATCAGAGTGTATCCTTTTTGGCAGGCCATAGTGTACAAAGAACCTCTCAACTAGTACTTTCGCCACTGTAATAGCTTTCTGATCGTGAGTGGGAAATGCTTGAACGTACCTGGTATAGTGGTCTGTCATCACCAGTACATTACTGATCCTGCCTTCATCAGGTTCAATACACAGAAAATCTATACAGACCAGTTCCATGGGTCCATTATTTTCCATTTGACCCAATGAGGCAGCTCTGGTCAGCAGAGTCTTTCTCTGAATTCAACAAATACAAGTATGACAATAATCCTCAATATCTTGCTTCATGCATGGCCAGTAGAACGTGTCTCGTACCAGACCCATAGTTCTGTCATAACAAAGATGACCATGTTCATGATGCAATGACCAGAGTACTACTACTTTATACTTCTGAGGAAGTAACAATTGCCATTTTTCACTGCCGAGTGCACTAGGAGCTCTCCTATACACTAGTCCATTCTGTATCTGGAGTCTGCCCCATTCTTTGGTCAAAAGTCTTGCCAGAGGATGAATATCCATGCAAAGGATATTAACGTGTTTCTTCTCTAAAGCAGCTACCACCAGCTGACCTAAGGGGTCTTCTCTTTGATCTCTCCTGAGGTCACTGTTACTCAAAGCTGGTAGCAAGGAAGCCTGCAAAGTGACCAGATTACAGTAAGCTTGGGGTATGCTTGCTGCAGACAGACCCAACTTCTGGGCCCAACATTCAATGTGTTGATAACAGGTTGCAATCTGAAACACAGCTCTCACCCCTGGTGCTGGAATTTCCACCCATTCATGGTCGGGGTGTAAATCTCCCTGAGGTCTTCTGGATAGACCATCAGCATCTCCATTTTCATGTCCTGGGTGGTATTTCAAACTAAAATTATACTTGCATAGAGCTGACATCCATCTGTGGTCAGTTGCATCTAGCTTTGCAGTGGTCTGAATGCATGTCAGAGGATTGTTGTCAGTCTGCACTTCAAATTCAGCCCCATAGAGACAGTCATGCAGCTTGCCACTACCGCCCACTTTAAGGCAAGGAATTCCAAAGTGTGTCTAGGGTAGTTTCTTTCTGTGGGGGATAAACTCTGACTGATAAAACCACAGGTCTCAGCTTCTTGTCATACTCCTGGTAAAGGACTCCTCCTAAGCCATCCATGCTAGCATCCACATGTAAAGCGTATGGCTTTGTTGAGTCAGCATATGCCAGCACAGGGGCATGTGTGAGGCAATACTTAAGCTGTTCAAAAGACTCTTCGCACTTAGGAGCCCAACAATTCAGTTTGTAGAACCTCTCAGTCCCTTAGGCTTTTTCACAAGGATATCTTCATCTGTTTCATCTGCTTTCTCATCATTTCAGAGCAAATGGTTGAGGGGTCTTGCTATCTTTGAAAATCCTTCCACAAACCTTCTATAGTAATTGCAGAACCCCAGGAAAGCTCACAGCTCTGTGATAGATTTGGGTCTGGGTCAAGATGTCACCACTTCATCTTTGCTGGGATCTGTAGATATTCCATTTGCAGACACTACATGTCCCAACATAGGTCACTGAAGGTTGGAAGAACTTGCATTTTGTCCAATGACAACTTCAGGCCTTCCTTCTCAATCCTGTCCAATACCTTCATCATTCTTTCTTCGTGCTCCTCTAGGGTCCTCCCAGAGACAATGATGTCATCCAGGTAGACTAAGACTTTCAGGAGATGCATGTCTCCAACTGTTCTTTCCATGATTCTCTGGAAAGTTCCCGGTGCATTTGATAAACCTTGAGGTAAGCGATCAAACTGAAAAAATCCCAAAGGGGTGATGAAGGCAGTCTTCTCTTTACCTTCTGGGTGCATAGGAGTTTGATAGTATCCACTCCGTAAGTCTAGCACACTGAACCACTTACTGCCCACCAGACAATTTAGAGCATCTTCAATCCGGGGAGTTGTGTACTGGTCTGGAATGGTTCGCTGATTCAGAGTACAATAGTCAACACACATGTGAATTGACCCATTCTTTTTCCTAACAATGACAATGGGAGAGGCATACGGACTTCTTGATTCTCGAATTACCCCTGTGGCTTTTAGTTCTTCCAAATGTTTTCTTAAGTCCTCCAGGTCCCCTGGGGCTACTCTTCTGGAACGTTCCCTGAAGGGTCAGTCCTCTTTTACTCTTATTCGGTGTTCTGCACTTTTTGCACAGCCTACATCTAGTTCACTAGTAGAAAAACATTTTTTTTCATTAGTAGCTCTTTAACACTGGTTAGTCATTCAGGGGGCAAGAGACCACCCCCTATCTCAATATCTTCCAGCTTCACTCATTGGCTCTGCTCTCATTCCTTGACAACACAGAAGCAGATAAGGGAGTGGCAGCATAAACATTTCCCAAACGCATTTGTGAACGCAAAATAATGGAAGTACTTCTTTTATTTTTCAACCCCACAGGCAAAGTGTCATAAGGATGCTTTAACTTGTCCGCAGGCCAAACTTCTGGGACTAGTTCTAGCCCCAGTGGCAAGTCACTTTCTGGATCTGTTTCCATCATGAGATGAGAAGAAAGATGCATCCATGAAGGACATCTGTTTGTCCACACATCCTCACTTTGGCTCTCAAGCAGGTGACCTGACCAGGATGAATTATATGACCCACACATGACCAATTTCATCTTTCTTACTATCCTTCTCCCTTTGGAGGGCACAGAAAATTGGTCTCAGGAGAGGATGTAGTGTTGGGTGTTCCTAGGCCAAGTGAGGAATTAGCATTCTTCTGACGAGGTCAATATTTGCCCCTACTAAAATAGATGCTGAATCCTTTCCTTTTGACCTGGGGCACACAACAGCGAGTGCTTCAAAAACTTCTGTTGACCCAACAACTGAAGTGGAAAATTCTAACTTAAATGAGACATAACCATCATAAGGGAACTTCGTGTCACTTAGCCCCCAGACCCAGATCTCCAAATCTTCTAACTTTTCAAGTGGCAAATGCTTTTAAGCATTTCTGGTAGAAGTCTCTGTACAGAATGATTTGTGCACCAGTATCCAACAGTGCTTTATTATACACTCCTATTTTTACTGACACGACAGTAGGCCCTTAGGTAGTTTCTGTTTCCGGTGTTGTTTAGCTGTACAACAGTCAGCATGTGGTTGAGGTACCACCGGTTGACCTCACCATTTTAATGGACAAGACTCTTGCTTAGTAATGCTTTGCTGTCTCAGATGCTGAGATTTTGGCTGAGATGGCTTTCCAATTCGGTTGTTCACCTCAGATGAGCTAGAAGTGTGCATAGTAGGTAGTTTCTCTCCCCTATTACAAGGGTTAGTGTGGAAAGGAGATCCAGGATGCTGTCTCTTGATGTTAGATTTTATGGCGCTCTTTATAACTGGGCACTCAGCTGGCTCCTTCACTGAGGCCCTTTGATGTTTCCTTGCATTGCACTAGCCAATAATAGTTAGTTCACTCTTTTCAAGTTCTCTGCATTAGGACACTGTCGCTTTATATGCCCCGTATCTCCACAGCAAAAACAAAATTTAGTAGGAACTCTGAGCATTGGCTGATTCGGTTCTTCCCTGAGTCCTTTTGTGGAGGTTCTAGCTGATGTACTCAGAGGTTCTAGCTGATGTACTCCACCCTTCAGCTAAAGTTACCATGGCTTTCTGCAATTCTGCAACTGTCTTCGTGACTTGAGCTATGGCGGTCAGGGAAGACACCTGCATCTGCAACTGTGACACCTCTACATTGCGGACACTCTGGGCCACGATTCTGGTTTGAGTAGTGAGCACGGCTATAGGCTCCTGCTGGTGCTCACTCACAGGTTTAGTTGCTGTTGAACACTGAGATTTGGCTTCCAACAGGGCTTCCTCTTCCCTCACCTCTTTTACCAACTGAGAATAAGTTAGAATCTCTTCCCTATTTCTCATCCTCATTTTCCAAACAAAGGTGTCCATAGCTTGAGCTTTTTGTAAAATTTGTCCGATCCGTACTTGGTTAACTACTTTTGGATCCACCCCCTTCTTTAGGATGTTCTGGTGGAGCATTTTATCTAATCGCTTAATGAAATCAGATAGTTCTCACCAACTTCTTGATATGTATGTTCAGACTAATACAGTAGGTCAGCAGCCCTCTCGGCCCAACCAAACACATTCTACAGTACTCCTAAATAATCCTTGGCCATGCAATCTTGCTTACCCATCCTTAGGTTGCGTATGGTATCTGCTGCTAATCCCTTTAGACTTTCAGCTATCCACTGCTTCTTCTGAGATTCTGGGATATCCCACTCCTCTAGGGCATGTGAGGCCTGATCCATCCAGGATTCAAAATCTTCCTCTCCCTGAGGTGTGGGTTGTTTGCCAGAAAAGAAACGCAATTTGTGGTAGCCAAACCCAGTGAATGGCTGTGTAGGCTTTAAGCATGTTTCTACAATACTTCCCAAAGTATTCAACACTTCAGGCCCTATAGTATTTATGGGCAGTAAAACTGCAGCTTCTGGGTTCATGTTTCTGCTGGATTTGCTTTCCACATGCACAGGGGAATAGGGTCGAGTCCAAGGCAGTACAGGCAATCCCGGACGAGCCCCCAAATGTAGCTGAAGAGATATGGGTTCCTTCCTACCTAACTCTGGTGACACCTCTATAGGCCCAACACACCTAGGTGGCAAGAGGGACAGATTTTATTCTAGGTGACATCTAGTTTGAAAAGGCAATAGCACAACCATAAATAATTTCAACAGTGCACCAGTTAGCAATAAAGCAAAGTGAGATATGCATGCAATAAAAACATACATTCACTCTCTTCGCCAGAACTCAACAGACGAAAGTCTTGACATTCAAACATGCACAAAGAAGGCAATATCAACGAGCAGTAAAGCTTTATAATGCAGCAATACAAACACGGGAAAAAATACAATGTCATTAAGCAATAAAAAGAGTCATAATACAACAATGCAGGTATGAGAAAATGCAATGTCATTGAGCAGCAAAATTCTTGAAGACATTACTAACACGAGCAAAATGCAATGTCATTGAACAATGAGGATTTATAATGCAACAATACAAATATGAGAAAATGCAATGTCATACCCCCTTGAGCAATTCTAAACAGACCAACTATGAAATACTCTATTAGACCCTGTTCACTGGCCAGTGACTATTTACAATCTTGCTGCTGGCATGATGGGGCCCAAGTTGGAGCTCATATGGATCCCAGTTATTTGTAATCCACAAAGCATTTGGGGGGGGGCCCACAATCTTCTAGAAATATAAAAATGATGGCCAGAGCCTCTCGCCACTCCATCGAGAATATCCTAGTGACCAGGCGCCGTGGTTCCCCTGATGAGAAAAGTAGAAAGTCACCTACCAAAACTCTGGTAATCATCTATGGCTTCTCGGTACTAGGCCCAAGGGGACTTATTTTCTTGCCGAATCATAGCAGGCGTCAAACTACTGGTTTTAGACTTTTCTCCTGATTCCACAAAATACCATCATGCATGATTTCAGCCAGAGACAGACACAATCTGCTACTTCACTTTCCTGTCCCAAAGCACTAGAAAAGAAAATCCAGTCATGCTGCAAGGCCCTTTTCCCTTCAGCTACATTTCAGTCTTCTCTCCTTCAGCTAGTATTCCAGTCCCCTCTTTCACTTTCGAAATTGTCTTTTATATTCCTGAAAAGGAGCTCCACCTTGTGGTGTAATGAAAAACTACAGTCTATTACTTCTAAATGTAATACAGTAGGAGCTATACCTATGTGATCTTTCCATTATTGTGAAATTATTTCTATAATTTCCTTATCTATTTCTTTTAATATCTTTTCATATTTTTATATATTCTCTTGAATCTCTATCCAAATTGCCAAATGATCTCAAAATCCTGCATATTTTTTCCTTTTGTAATTTTCAAATTTTCTGAAATAAAATACTCTTTCTGTTCTTAAATTGCTTCTTCTATATGGCCAAAGTTTATTATCCAAATAAAACTTTCCACTTATAAAAACGTATAATCTTAGAAATGATTACATCACTACCCCCTTTTTTCCTTTTCTTAGATCACAATTAAAATCGACCAGTACCACATCTATATTCACACTTGCATAATTTAATATCTTTTTAAACGTATCCTCTCTTTTTTCATCATATATGAATATATTGCTGTAATTCTATAAACCTGGCCTTTCCATCTCACTTCTACAATCATTACCCTACCCATTACTAACAAGGTAAAATCCAGAATTCCCATTAATTTTTTGCATAATATTCCTATACCTGAACATATTTCTCATATTCCAAATGATCTCACTGCCCCATAACTTTACTATTTGTAATCGCTCTTCTTCTGTTAATATTCTTGTATCTTTTAATATAATCAAGTCCATATCAAGAACTGTGCACCATTCTAATACCTCTGTTCTACTTTTAACATTCTTTATACTATTCACATTTCTTGCTAGAATCGTCAGCTCTTACTTTATTAAATTGTTCTTATATTCTTGCTTTTTCTCTTCTTTTTATTACTCTTTCCTTGTTTTATTTCTTTCATACCTAAACCATTGAATTTTCTCTTCCTGTCTCTTACCCTTTTCCCAGTGGAAGTTTTCCTTCCTTTTACCACTCTCCAATTCATCTCATCACTTATTTTGGACATTCCAGGATTTTCCTTCATTCTCTTTCTTTTACTATTTCTCCTTCCCTTGCCGGTTATCACATTTGTTTTTGTTAATCTTTTTGCTTGTCTCCTGTTTCTTCCTCTCTCTCTTGCTCAATCTCTTTTTCTCTACTTACTACCTCATTATATTCTTCTATATTTTCATTGTAATACATCTATAAATGGCCTGCTTTTTTCACATTTAAAACATCTCAATTTGTGTCTTTTTGCATCATGACCCACTTTACCACAAATATGTTTCCTTTTATCACAGTTACTAATTAAATGATCACTTTTTCAACAAAAAGTTTTTTGTTGCCCAATATTTCACTGTACGTTTACCATTTATTATACTTGGAATGTGCACTATTTAAGCAATAACCCACACCTGGATGTGGGTAATGCTGGATTTACCCACGGTTGGTATGGTTTGGTCAAGACGGTGAAGCCCAAGTGGCCAAACAAAGACAACAGTGGGTAAATCCAGAATTGCCCACACCCAGAAGTGGGTTATTGCTATTATACAATGACATTATTTAAGAAAAAAAATACTTACTTTTCTTAAATAATGGCATTGTATAATGCCTCCTTGCTGCCCTTCCACAGCTGTCAGGTATTCTGCGGCAGTTCTGATGTACTGCGCATGCGTATGCTTACGCAGTACATCAGAGCTGTGGGTGGAAGCAAGATCTCCGTTGCTTTTTACAAAGTGCCTCGCTATGTTAAAGAAGTTTAACATAGCGAGACAGCTTTAAAAAAAGCAACGGAGAAAGGAAGATCTCAGTTAAACTCCTTTAACATAGTGAGACAGTTTCTAAAAAGCAACAGAGATCTTGCGTTCTCTGTTGCTGTAAAAAAAGACTTATACTAATGGAAAAAGTCCGGGCGACCGGACCTTTTTCCATTAGCATAAGTCTGATTTACAACATGCATGCTGACCAATCAGTGTGCACATTTTGGAACATTAATGGGGGGGTCGTCGTATAATTTGTCATTTTCCATTTTTAATAAGACACTACATTCCCAACCCCCAGTCCACAGAATTTTATCAAAAAATTTAAGTAATGTCCATCACTTCTTTACTTAATCTTTAAATAGTCTGTCTCTTTTTCAATTTCATTTTGAAACCAAACATATTATGTTAAGTTGTCAATCTCGCCTTCATTCTTGCTTGATGGGTTCGGAGCCGATCCTCGGCTCCACTGCTAAGCTCGAGAGTCACTTTTACCAGCTCGAGGCAGCCCCATATCCCATGATGCAAGGCGGTAAGTACCCAGATCTCGTTTGCCGGCGGCTTATGAGGTCCTCCTTTTACCAGCTCCTGGTAAGTGATTTGCTACTTCGCTATTTTAGCCCCTTTTAACTAAAAAACCCTTTATTGTTAGTTTTAATTTAGTTTTAAACATTTTCTGACAGAAAGTTGTCTGTCTCTTCTTATTTTTTTAGTCAAACTTTCTCCCATCCCATCCCCCCCCTGTTAGGGTGTGTGTGTGTGTGTTTTTTTAGTTATACCTTTTGGTATAGTTAATTTAATTTCTTTGACTGGTGTGTCTGTGTTTGCACCATGTCTAAAGAAAGGGTCTCAGGCTTTAAGAAGTGTGACTCGTGCTGTCAGAAAATGTCTCTGACAGACGGTCACACTTCTTGCCTGTACTGCCTGGGGCCTCTTCACCTGCAGGACTCCTGTGCTATTTGTCATTCTTTCAGCCAGAGAGTCCTGCAGGAAAGAAGGAATAAGTTAATTTTGAGGGCCTTCTTAAGCGGAGGGCTCTCGGCTAAGTCGGCTCCATCCAAGACTGCTAAGTCTTCCAAGGCCCAGGCTTCTGTGTCCAAGCCTGCGGCCTCGGCCCGACGTTCTGAGTCGAGATCCCGCTGGAACCGATTCTGGCTTAACTAAGCCTTCGCACCGATGGCTATCGGTGCCGATTCTGCATCGACCACTTGGTGTCGGCTCGATCGGTTCCGACCACCATGTGGCTCAGGCATCGTGTCGGCCCGATCGGCTCCGACACGTTACTTTGTGGCTGTATCGGCTCCGGCTGGAGCCGATGCATCGAGGCTACCTGTCGGCTCCGACAAGTTGTCGGCTCCGACAGGTTCAATAGTTTCATCGGTTCCGATGGCTCCTTCGAGGAAGAGGTCTAGGTCTCCTTCCTTGGAGCCGATACTTTCGGCTCCGGCTTCACCTCTCCTCTCGGAACGGAGCCATCGGAGCCGATCTTCAAGGTCATCCAGGCTTTCTGAGATACTGACTTAGATGAGTCAGAGGGATCCCCAAGATCCCCCTCTGAGGATGTCTCCTTCTCAGACATCCTAGAACTCCTTAAACAGAGGGGAAACTGGCCCACCAATAATCCCTCTGAGGATGAGTCAGTATACCTAGAGGCATTTGGATCTCGGCCCTCCACCTCCTGGGTGTCTCCGCCTTTCGACCCCCTTATGCAAGTTATTGCCCGAAAGGCGTGGGCTGCTCCTGACTCTGTAGAGCCAGTCCCTAGGAGGCCTTCAAAATTTATTACTGCTCCGTGTGATAAGCAATTCCTCACTAAGGGTGTCCCCGCTGATGCCATGGTGGTGGCTGCTGCCACCAAGAAGGAACTTGCAGATCCTTCCATACCGTCCATCCTCCTAATAAGGACTCTAGGACCATGGATAGGTACGGTGGCGGATGTTTTCCTCAGCGACCTTTGCTATGCGTTCGCTGAATTACCTATGTCACTTCACCAGACTCCAAAGGGATATCCTTAAGGAGCTAGGTGATGTTGCACAGGATCCTACAGCTGCAGGAGCTCTGGAAAAATTGCTGCAGCTAGGAACCCTTAATTCCATTGCAAACTCCTCCATGCGGCTTATATCATATGCTGCTGACGGAGCAGTAGGGCAGGTACAGGTGTGGCCCTTAGACGCCAAGCCTGGATGCGGCTATGTGACTTTGCAGATCCCTTTAAGGCATCCTTCACAAATTCTCCCTTTGATGGGTCAGCTTTGTTTGGCCCTCAAGTGAAGGAAACTTTGACCAGGTGTGAGCAGGACGGCAAGACTCTTTCTGCCAGGAGTCCGTTTTCAACCCTTCTAGACCTTACCCCAAAGGACAGAAAGGTGGCAAAATGTGGTTCCGAAATCCCAAGGAGTCACGCGGATTCACGTGGTCAGTTTACCCTAGAGGCAGAGGGGTAACAACAACAGACGCCGCTCTAGAGGCAGAGGGGTCCAAAAACAGGGAAACAGAGAGCTCTCTCTGACAAGCCCTTTCAGCATCCCTGAGATGTTGCCCGGCTGTCCATCCTTGGAGGCAGTCTGGGAAGACTATCGCTGTACCCAGAAGCCTGGCGTTCCCTCACTCAAGACAGATGGGTACAGTCGATCATATCCGAGGGTTACAAAATTCCTTTCGAGGAAAGTCCTTTCTATCACTCAAATTCCCTTCCAGATGTACCACCCAGTCTAAGGGAAATTGCAGAGTTAGAAGTCTTAAAACTTCTGCAAAAGAGCCATTCAGCCAGTTACGACAGATCATTCAGAGCCGGAATCTACTCAAGGTTCTTTTGGTCCCCAAAAGACGGAGACTGGAGACCAATATTGGATCTCAGCAGACTCAACAAGTCTGTGAGGAAGACAAGATTCGAATGGTCACTCTTCAGTCAATTCTGCCCTTCTTACAGAAGGACAACTGGATGTGCTCAATAGATCTTCAGGATGCGTACTATCACATCAAAATCCACAGATGCTCCAGGAGATTTCTCCGCTTTCGGCTGGGGTCCAGTCATTTCCAGTTCAGAGCCCTGCCCTTTGGTCTCACTACAGCCCCCAGAGTGTTCACCAAATGCATGGCAGTGGTCACGGCTCACCTGAGACGCCAAGGATTCCAGGTGTTTCCGTATCTCGACGACTGGCTCCTTTCAGCCACCACCAGGCATCAGCTTATTCAAGCCAGGGATTACACAATAAAGCTTTGTACTCTTTTGGGCATCTCGATAAACTTTGAAAAGTCATCCTTATCGCCCTGCCAGTCTATTACTTTCATAGGCGCAAACTTAAACACTGTTCGGATGTCAGCTACCCTTACAGATCAAAGAGTTTCAGACATTCAAAGTCAGGTCAGGATCATTCTAGCAAACAAGAAAGTACAGGCCAGAATGGTTCTAAAGGTATTAGGCCTCATGGCTGCGGCCATTACTCTTCTTCCCCTGGCTCGCTTCTACATGCGCCTTCTTCAGTGGATGCTGTTCACACAGTGGTCGTACCAACAACTTCCAATGCGTCACCAGATTCTGGTGACACAGACTTGCAAAGATCATCTTGCTTGGTGGATCACATCTCCCCAGGTTCACCAAGACAGACACTTTGTACCCCCATCCCCGGTAGCCACCGTCACCATGGATGCCTCCCTGATCGGGTGGGGGGGTCATTATCAGGGCAGGATGGTTCATGGGACGTGGCAGCCGTTCGAATACCACCTGCACATAAATGTCCTGGAGATGAGAGCAGTGCTTTTAACGTTGCAAGCCCTCAACGACTTTCTTCCCGTAGGGACAATTGCAGTCCACACAGACAACATTTCTGTAGTTTGGTATATCAACAAACAGGGCGGAACCAAGTCCTACCCCTTGTGTCGAGAAGCGCTCAGACTATGGCAATGGGCAATCTCCTCTCATCGGTTTCTGGTAGCAACGCATATCCCTGGGAAAACCAACATTGTAGTGGACAGATTGAGCAGAGCTATTCTCATGCCTCACGAGTGGTCTCTCAAGCAATCTATAGCGGAAGAGATATTTCTGGAATGGGGTCGTCCATGTTGCGATCTTTTTGCTACTCCCCAAAACAGCAAATGCCCAGACTTCTTCTCTCTCTTCCCTCTTCCAGGCCATCCCCCCAGAGACGCTCTGACCCAGGGACTTCTTTATGCCTTCCCTCCATTTCCTCTGATCCCTCAAGTTATCTAGAAGGCAACCGTTTTGAGAGCCAAATTGATTCTCATTGCCCCTTACTGGCCTCGACAAGTTTGGTTCCCGTTCCTCCATCGTCACCTTTTGGTGCAGCCGTGGCATCTGGACCCAGTGCCAGATCTTCTGATTCACCAATCCGGTCAGCTGCACCGGTCTATCCCTTCTCTCAACCTCACAGCATGGTTGCTCCACTTCCTTCATTAACCAGGCTTCCTTTGATCTCTAACTCAGTTAGAGACATCATAGTAGCTTCTTTAAAATCCTCTACCAGGAGGATTTATGCAAGCAAATGGAAACGTTTCTCTTATTGGGCTAAGGCCAAGAGTATTGATCCTTTCACTGCCCCTGTTCAGGCAGTCCTGGACTTCTTAGCAGAGATTTTTCATGCAGGCTCCTCTTCTTCCACAGTCAGAGTTCAATTGGCTGCTATCTCGAACTTTCATGTCGGGATCGCAGATCACAATATTATGTTCCATAGGCTCTGCAGGGCCTTCTTGAAAGGAATTTTCCTGCTAAAGCCTCCAATCAGGAATCCTCCTCCTCAGTGGGAGCTGAATTTAGTGCTGACATCCTTGATTCTTCCCCTTGAGCCAGCTGTTTCTTGTTCCTGAAATTTCTTTCTTGGAAAACTTTATTCCTAGTGGCTATTACATTGGCCAGGAGGGTGTCTGAACTTCATGCTCTCGGTTCGACCCCCTATTTGGTTTTTCACAAAGACAGAGTATCATTGAGAACTAATCCGACCTTTTTGCCTAAGGTCGCCTCAAAACCAATTTGAATCAATCCATTGATCTCCTGTATTTTTCCAAACTATTGAGACAGAGCCAAACAAAACTACATTATCTTGATGTCCACCGTCAACTCAGATATTATTTGGACAGAACAAAAAATTTAGGAAATCTGATCAACTTTTTGTTTCCTATGCGGATAATAAGAAAGGCCTTCCTGTTTCTAAAGTGACCTTGTCTAGATGGCTTTCTTCGGTCATCTCTGAAATTTATCTGCTCAGGGGAAAACAGCTGTGCTCAAAACCTAAAGCACATTCAACTAGGAGCTTAGCTACTTCTACAGCCTTTCAAGCTAGACTTCCTTTAGACACTATTTGTGCAGCGGCCACTTGGGCCACTCCTCATACTTTTGTTTCCCACTACAAATTGGACTTGGCCTCCAGGGACAGAGCCAGTTTTGGCTCTACAGTCCTCAAGAGTCTGTTCCATTGAGCCACGCGGTCCCATCAAGCAAGAATGAAGGCGAGATTGACAACTTAACATTAAGAAGTTATGTACCTACCATAGCGTTCCATGTTAGTTGTCTTCTCTCGCCTTCTTTCTGCGACCCTCCCTCCTTCCCCCAGGCCTGGACAGACCTTTCTATAAGAAATTATTATGCTGAAGACCATTCAGACCTGGTCCTTCTTCCATCCTGTAAGTTTTCTTTCTTCCTTTGGGAAGTGTTTTTATGCTTGGTGCTATTGCCCTTTGTCATCAAACGAGATCTGGGTACTTACCGCCTTGCATCATGGGATATGGGGCTGCCTCGAGCTGGTAAAAGTGACTCTCGAGCTTAGCAAGTGCCGAGTCGGAGCCGAGGATCGGCTCTGAACCCATCAAGCAAGAAAGAAGGCGAGAGAAGACAACTAACATGGAACGTTATGGTAGGTACATAACTTCTTATTCTTTTCAGTCTCTCGATTAAATGCTTGAAAAACAAAAATTCCATGGATTGCAGGTTTTCTAACTCATATTGTCCCAAAACGTCTTTATATATTGTCCCGATTCAAATTAAATATATATATATATATATATATATGTATACACACACACACACAGACACATACATACACATATATAGTGAAGTGCCCAACAATGTTATGTTGTCCCAAATATCATACAATTCCAGTTCTTTTTCTTTACAAATTACTCTTACTAAATGCTTGTTTTCGATTGTCTACTTCTCTCCTTTCTCCCACTTTTACTGTAGCTGCTTATGACTTCTCCTGCACCACTGCCTCCATTTCTTTCTGAATTCCATCCATTATATATGCCCATGAAACTCCCTTCTCACTGGTTCACTCTGATTTAGCAAATCCTGCAATAAAACATCCTGCAACCATTCCGATTGAAGGGTTGTATTAATGCATCCTTTCTGGCATTTGTTTCCAACTTCAAATAACTGCTGCTGAAAAATTACTTCCAAATCTTGTGAAGGTTTGACCACCTTCACATTTTCACAATCATAGACTCCTCCCCTCTAGATACATGCAGATACCGTCTCTGAAGAGTCACATGCCTTCATAACATCTGAGCTGTTTGTAGTTTCCTCCTGTGAAGGCTTGACTGCCCTCGCACTAAACAAAGTTCAGTTGTGCACACTTACCATAAATGTAGATGTTTGAGTGTATTCACTGTTGCAGTCATCACACTTGCGGTATTTGCATGCAGGTAGCCCTCAGTCGGCCCGAATACCAGAGTCTTGGGATTTCTGCGTCCGATGCAGTCGCCTCTTCCATGACGTCAGGTTGTCAGGGGAATAAAACAGGCAGCCGATGCCATTACATCATTTTGTCTTGCCCCAAATATCAGGAGCCCCCCCCAAATAGGAAGCTAGTATATGGTGTGGACCACCACCAGTATAAAGTAAATACCACTGCCATTAAAAATGGCCAGAGAGAGAATAGGTAGGACAGAGAAAACCAGGGGGCTGGAGGGAGGGAAACCAGGACTGCAACAGTGAATGCACTCGAACATTTACATTTATGGCAAGTGTACACAACTGTACTATGTTCTTTATGTTTCACTGTTGCAGTCATCACACTTAGGTTGATTCCCAAAGCTGAGGGAGGGTGGAGCCAGTCAAGAAGTGTTAGTGCTGGCTAGCAGGCCTTGTAAGACTGCTGTAGCAAATACAGCTCTGGATGTAGAAAAATAAGTAAATGGTAATGCTTGGTAAAGTTGTGTACAAACTCCAGGTTGCAGCTTCCTGAATGACCCTGGTAGGGGACTCCCCTGAGAAATGCTGTAGAGGTGGAAGTAGCCCTAGTGGAATGCGTTCTGATCCCATGTGGGGTAGGTTTTCCATGGTGCTTGTAGCAGAAACAGATGTAGTGTGCTATCCATTTGGAAATGGTTTGCTTTGAAATGGCTTTGCCCTCTGCCCCTGTAGCAAAGCTGACTAGCAGCTGGTTAAATTTTCTGAAAGGTTTAGTCCTGTCAAGGTAGAACCTGAGCTGTATGTGCACGTCCAAGGAGTGCAGGATCCTTTTCCCTTTAGTCTGAGGATTAGGGAAGAAGGTTGGTAAATGGATGGATTGGTTTAAAGCCACACTGGACACCACCTTAGGCATAAAGGACGGGTTAGTCCTGAGAGAAACCCTGTCATCATGGAAAATAATGATGGGTTCCCCAGCCATTAGTGCCTGTAACTCAGACACTCTTCTTGCTGAAGTTATGGCTAAAAGCAAGGCTGTTTTCTAAGAGAGGAATTTTAACTCTGCTGAAGCAGCAGGTTCAAAAGGAGGAAGCATGAGCTTTTCCAGTACAAAGTTAAGGTCCCAGGCAGGGGTGGGTGCTCTCCTAGGGGGGGGCCTTAAGTTGTTAGCCCCTCTCAGGAACCGTTTGATGAGAGGGTGAAAAAATAGAGGTGTCTCAGTATTATAATGAGCTGAGATGGCAGAGGTATGAATCTTAATGGAGGAGAAGGATTGGCCTCTGTGGAGTAGCTCTGCTAGGTAATCCAGGATTTGAGGTAAGGAGGGAACTCCTGTGTCCTTTCCTTGAGACTGTCTCCAAGAACAATACCTTTTCCACTTTTCAGCATAGGATTTCCTAGTACTAGGCCTTCTGGCCTCAAGAATGACGTCCAGCACCTGTTTGCTAAGGGTTGCTGGTGGTGTATTCAGAGGATAAGCCAGGCTGCAAGGTTTAGGGTTTGCAAATGTGGATGCAAAATCTGTCTCTCCTGCTGAGACAGCAGGGAAGGTGTCTGGTGAAGGTGTCAGGGTGGCACGGTTGTCAGACTGCTTAAGAGTGGGTACCAGTGCTGGCGCCAGTCTGGGGCAATAAGAATTACCCTTGGCCTGTCCTGTTTGATCTTGAGTAGTAATTTTGAGAGGAGGGGCAGAGGGGGAAAGGCATAAATTAAGAGGTTTTCCCATTTGAAGGATAGGGCATCCACCTTCCAGGACCTGCTCTGAGGGTTCCTGCTGCAGAATTTGCTCAACTGGTGGTTCTCGGGGGAGGCAAAGAGGCCCACCTCCGGTGTCCCCCACTGCTGGATTAGAAGGTTGAAGGTGTTGGGCTCCAATTTCCACTCGTGTGGGTCTATGAGATTTCTGCTTAAGTTGTCTGCCAGTGAATTTTGTTTGCCTGGCAGGAATTGAGCTTGTAGATGCACTTGTTTGCTCAAGGCTGTGTTCCACAGGGTCATGGCTAACCTGCAAAGTGGGTAAGAATGGGTTTCCCCCTGCTTGTTTATGTACCACCGAACTGTGGTGTTGTCTGGTTTTATCAGCAGCTGTACTGGAAGGATTAGGTATTTGAAGGCTTTGTCAGTGCATTCTGTACATCTAGCATCGCTTTTTGATTGATGTGCAAAAGAATTTGTCCTGGGCTCCACTTGCCCTGAATGCATTTGCCTGCCATGTGAGCCCCCCATGCATAGTCTGATGCATTTGTTGTCAGGGTTTGGGCAGCGAGGGGTTGAGTGAAAGGCAGTCCCTTGCTGTGGTTGCATGTTTTTGCCCACCAAAGGAACTCTGCCCTTAGACAAGGTACGATAGGAATGACTGTTTCCAGGTCCTGAGAATGTTCGCACTAAAGACTTTTTAAGTACCACTGAAGTTTTCTCATACGCAGTCTTGCATATGGAATTAGCAGAATGTATGAGGCCATGAACCCTAGGGCTTGCAGTATTTTTCCTTGCAGATAGCTGGGTTTTGGTGGCCATTTGTTTGAAGTAGTTGGTCAAATAGACCCGTTTTTCTGGAGTGAGAAATGCCATCTGGAAAGTTGTATTCAATCTTGCTCCCAGGAATACAATTTTTTGACTGGGCACCAGTTGTGATTTCTTTTCGTTGATGGTGTACCCCAATGAAGGAGTCTTTTTACAAATGCCAGGTGTTGAAGTAGCAATTCCTGACTGTCCTCCCAAATCAAGCAATCGTCCAAGTATGGGAAAATTTGGATATTTCTCTGCCTGCAGTATGCAATGGCTGGAGCCAGGCACTTTGTGAATACTCTGGATGCAGTAGATAAGTCAAAGGGAAGTGCAGAGAAAAAGAAGTTATGTTTTACCATAACATTCCATCTGTATTGTTGATCCTCATTCAGTCATTATGCCTGGGGTTATCAGTTCCGACCTCGGAACAGAGTCGGCCATCTTCCAAGCTCATGACAGCCACAAACTCTCGAGCTAAATTCTTACCCACAATTCCCCTCTCCCTGTTACCTCAGACTGAGTTTGCAAGTCAAAGGAAGTAGAGGCTACCTCTGGTCAAAGGACCTAACGGAACCGGATGATGAGATCCACTGTAAGCCTCAGGAGGAGGAAGGAGGGAGGGTCATAATGACTGAACGAGGATCAACAATACAGATGGAACATTATGGTAAGACATAATTTCTTTATCTGATATTGTTAATCCTTGTTCATTCCTTATGCCTGGGACAGAGTCCCCAGCTACCTTTATTCCTGGGAGGCACTCATGGAAGGACATTCCTGAGCACCATTGAACCTAAAGATGCTCTTCCTCTGGAGGCCAAATCCAATTTGTAATGGCTGATGAAGGTATGAGGTCTAGCCCAAGTTGCAGCTGCACAAATGTCAGGTAAAGAAGCTCTAGCATGGAAGGCAGCAGAAGTTGCTACCAGTCTAGTGGAATGAGCCCTTACGGCTGTAGTCAAAGGGATATTGTGAGTTTTGTGAATAAATGTTACACAGTCTTAACCGTTTAGCCAATGTGACCTTAGAAACAGCACATCCAAGTCTAGGCCCAGAATAGGCCAGGAATACTGATCTGATTTGCGAGAAGCTTTAGTTCTGTCCAGATAGAAACCCTAGACATTCACAGGCAAATTCGTATGTAGACAATACTCTCCTCTGTTAGAATGATTGGGAAAGAAAACTGGCAATTCAATAGTTTGGTTAATGGACATTTCAGAGATCACTTTTGGCAGAAAGGAAGGATTAGTTCTCAATGACACTATCTTTATGAAAGGTCAAGTAAGGCCGTTTGATGCATAGAGCTTGAAGTTCAGAGATACATCTGGCAGAAGTAATGGCATCCAAGAACAAAGTTTTCCAAGAAAGAAACTTGAGGTCGCACAAAGAAGCTGGTTCAAAAGGAAAGATTGTTAAAGCTTGCAGGACTAATGACCGGTCCCATGGCTGGATAGGCTCTCTAAAAGGGGATTTCAAATGATTTAACCTTTTAGAAAGGTCTTGCATAATTTGTGTGACATAAGGGAAGAGTCATGGACACCATTGTGAAAATTAGATATTGCGGCCAAATGAACTTGAATGGTAGAAGCAGATAGACCAGATTGGAATAAACTGGACAGGTATTCCAGTACTACCGGCACTGGTGCTGAAAAAGGGTCTATCCGTTTTTTCTTCAGCCAAATGGTAAACCTTTTCCACTTGCTGAAATAAGTAGTTCTGATGGAAGACTTATGAGATGCAATAAGAATGTCACGTACTGGGGAAGAAAGATCAATCTGCCTGACAATCACCGGAAGTGGAGGAGCCAAGCTGTAAGCTTCAGGCTGTTCAGGTTGGGGTGAATCAGGTTCTGTGGATGGGAGATCAAGTCTGGAGTTGGATCGAGAATCCATAGTTGATCTAGCAGGTGAGGCCATAGGAAGGGGAACCAAATCTGACGAGGCCAATATGGCGCTATGAGGATTATCTTGCTCTTCAACTGGTGGTCTTTCTTCAGGAACTGGGGAATGAGAGGAAGAGGGGGAAAGGCATAAAGCAGACCCGAGGATCAATCGTGGACTAGAGCATTCCTGGGTGACTGTCCCAGAGGGGGAATCAGGGCGAAGTAACTGCTGCATTTGTATTTGGTTGGGGATGCAAAGATGTCGCAGCAAAGGAGATCCCAGAGGTTGAAAATCTCTGCCACTATAAGAGGATTCAGAGACCACTCATGTGGTTGCAGAATGCACCTGCTCAATCTGTCTGCTATCACACTGGAACTCCTGGTAATATGCATTGCTATCAGAAAGTGGATGGTAGCCATCGCTCATTGCCATATGCTCATGGCCTCTCTACAAAGTGGGTAGGAGTTGGTTCTGCCTTATTTGTTGATGTACCAGACTACAGCCATATTTGTCCAACTGTATTGCAATAGTTCCTGACGGGAGGAGGGATGAAATGCTTGCAATGCTAGAAGCACAGCCCTCAGTTCTAGGATATTTATATGCAGATGGGCCTCTAGTTCAGACCATGTGCCTTGGACTTATGTACCCTGAAAAAGCCCCCCCACCCCATCAGGGAGGCATCCATGGTCACTGTGGCTTTGGGCTGTTGGGGTGTGAAGGAGCGAGACCATTGTGATGGGTTGTGCAACATCCACCAAATCAAATCTTGTTTGCATCTCTGAGTCACCTGAATTTGGGATGATACAGGAAACTGAAAAGGGTGCCACTGGGTCAGTAGTAACCACTGTAAAAGCCTTATGTGGACTCTCGCAAGGGGGACAATGATGATGGAAGCTGCTATGGAACCCAACAGCTGGAGGACAGAATGTGCTGTGGATCTTTCCCTTGAGAGGATGGGTACAAGTTGTTGTTTTATCCTTAAAATTCTGTGCTCCAGAATCGACGCCATGCAGTTTATTGTATCCAACAGGACCCCAATGAATTCTATGGATTGGGATGGGGATAGGTTGGATTTTTGCCAGTTTATAGTTACACATAGCATTTCTGCGGTGTGAAGAGAGTATGCAAGGCTTCTTCCAATAGATGTCTGGTGGGGGCGGTGATGAGACAGTCGTCTAGGTATGGAAACACACTGAATCCTTGCAGTCACAGGTGAGCTGTGACAACTGCCATGCACTTTGTGAACACTCTGGGGGCTGTAGAGAGTCCGAATGGCCATACTCAGAACTAGTAAAGACTGGCTCCTGCACAAAAGTAAAGGAATCTTCTCAATGGTCTGTCCACCTTTATGTGGTAGTACACATCTTGAAGATCTATAGAGCACATCCAATCACCTGCCTCCAAGAGTGGGAGAGTAGACTGTATTGTGACCATCCGGAATTTCTGTACCTCTACGAATTTGTTTAGCACACTGAGATCCAAAATCAGTCTCCAGTCCCCGGTCTTTTTTGGAACCAAAAATAATCTTGAGTAGAATCCGGATCCTATCTGGTCTGGTGGGACTATTTGGATAACTCTTCTTAGCAGCTTTAAAATCTCTAATGCTGCTTCTTCCCTTTGACTGGGTGGAATGTCAGGTAAGTTTCTTAGGGGGGAGGGACAAAGATTGAAGGGAATATGATAACCTCTGGTTATCTCTCGTACCCAAGAATCAGTGGTAATGGTTAGCCAGGCAGAAGGGTACAAAGAGAAACGACCCCCAAGTAAGGCTGCTCTTCAGGAGCGTTGGTAGGATTGGCCAGAGAAAGAATCTCTGGGACCCTGGTTATGGGGACCTCCCTCTGCCCCGAAAGGGGTGCCTTCCATAGGAGTTTCCCCCTCTGCCTCTAGGGGAAAACTCAGCTCGTGTGTCACGGAAAGAACCTTGAGACTTTTTGTGTCACATCTTCCCACTCTTCTGGTTTCTGGAGAAAGCCCATTGAGGGGAAGAATAATGGACAACCACAGTAGAAAGGGTCTTACCATCCTGTTCACATCTAGCCAGTGTGTCTTTTACCTTGGGTCCAAATAACAAAAAGGCTTCAAAGGGAGCATTCAGAAAGGAAGCCTTGAAGGGTTCTGCGAAATCACACAAGTGCATCCAGGCACGCCGTCTCATGACTGCCTGCACCAGCGACTCTAGCTGCTCCTTCTGATGCGTGAGAAATCAGATGCATGGAGTAGTTAGAGATCGATTCAAGGGTGGCTAACTGTGAGGCTACTTTGTCCCGGACCTCAGACACAGCTCTGGCCAAAGTTTCAGTGAGCTCAGAAATTAAGTCTCTTTGAACCCTGGTAAAATGTGCCATATAATTCAGGGACCTGACTGCAAAGGTCACTGATGCAAAAGTATGCTTCCCTAATCTGTGGATAGTCTGGCTTTCTTCTGCCAGATCCTTTTTTGTTGCTGTCGCCACCACCAAGGCATCTACAGGAAGACCTTTGGACCAGTGAGGATCACTATCTGGAGGGGACAAGATTTTATCTGGTCTGCGGGCAATGGTGTCAATGGTGTCAGGAGCCTTCCATGCATGCTGCACAATGAGTTGGACAAGGTTGTTGGCAGGTGGAGTAACCCAGAAGGTAGGGGGCCGGGCACAAAAGGCCTGCAGGAACACACTCTTCAGAGGTCAGGTTAGAGGGCTGCCATTCACTTCTCTGCTTAAGTGTTTCGAGGATATCTCCAAAGGATACCTCAGAGGGTGACCGAGGGGACCCTTCCCCATCATCAAAGTCTGTGTCTTCCATGAGGGACTCCTCTGGAGAGTCCACGTGCATCCTCTTACAGGAACTCTTGCGATTAACTTCTTCAGGGGGAGAATCTGGGGAAGACCGCGCAAAAGGGGCCTCCTGTGGGAGTGAGTCCTGAGACCCTTGTGCCTGGTGTCCCCCAGGGGTGGCTTGTGTAAATTGCGGCCTAGAGGAGGACGGGGGCACTGATAGCACAGAACTGCCAACAGACGCAAGAGCAATCTCCATGAGTTGGAAGGTTGGTTCACCCGACGAGGTCACATCTCGCTCAAGCAAATCAGCCCGCCGACTCAGATTCCCTTGATGGCTGTGAAAAACAGGAGTACGTACGCCACAGCCAGCATCCTGAGCAGTGACTGGAGTGACAAGTCTCTCCTGCCACAAAGGCAACTGCGGCTCCTTAGTGATGTCCATGAAAGGAGCTGAAATGAGGGAAGGCTGTGCTACAGCAAGGGGCTTCAAAGGCAATGAAGGAGGAGAATAGGTAGGGATCTTTGGAGAAGGGTGTTCTCCTCCGAAGGAAGAATAGGTCCTGGAGGGTTGGATACCTCTGGCCGAAAGCAATTTATCCACAAGACGCATCACATCATGATTCAAGAGGCTTCTAATGGCTCTCATGGACATAGCTGAAGGAGAGTTAGGTCTATCCAAGGATGAAGGAAACTCGGTGCCCACAAAGGGGTCTTTAGATGGTGCTAAAATAGGGGTCTGCAACAAGAACAACTGAGTCGTTAAGGCTTGTACTACTGGTGTCTACACCAAGGAGATCATCTGTGCCGAAGGTAAAGTCTGCACCAACGAAGTCAGTGCTGAAGTGATAGTTGGCACTAAGGTAGGTGCCAAAAGAGTCTGTGCAGAAAATGAGGTGGTCGGTACCGAGAGGATAGTCGGTGCAGTGTAAATTGTCTGAGTCAAAGCAGGAGAGGGCATCGGAGCAGTCAGATGCCGGAAAGGTCTGTATCGAAGAAAAAGTCGGTGCCGATAAGGAAGTCTGAACCGAGGGGGCCCCTCGGTTCCGATGAGGTGTAGAGCATAATACTCTGTGCCGAAGTAACGGATGGTGCCAAAGGCTTCGATGCAGAAGATCTAGGCACCGAAAGCCTCAGGGCCGAGGAAGTCAAACCCAAACTAGAAAGTTTGGCCTTCTTAGGTCTTGGTTCCTGGTGGTCCCCAGCAGGAGACTAAGGAAGAGATTTGGCCTTATGTTCATCTCTTTTTTTATGGGAACTAGAAGGGGTTGAAGCCTCTGACCCAGAAATAGCCTCTGAAAAAGAAGATTTAAGTAGTCCCTTTAAAATCAGTTTATTTTTCCTTTCCACCAAAGTCCTGTTAGAAAAGTTTGCACAAATCCTGCAAGGCGGGTCAACAGTCAAGTGAGGCACACCCAAACAGTAAACGCATAATGCATGTGCATCCAAAATAGGCAATTTATGCCCACAATCCACACATCTTTTAAATCACGGACCACCTTTTTTCTCTGCCACGATAGGAAGAAGGAAGAAAGGAAGAAGGTACCAACAATGGTACGAGAAATATCCGAAGATAAAGTAAGGAAAGGTTTTACCAATGATGGTAAGGGAGTTACCTCATGTAAGAAGAAAGAAGGGCTAGAAAAAAACAAAATAGAGTTGCTACATGCGATAGGGTAAGAGATAACTATTTAACAAGATTTGAACTGAGAAGAACTGTAATACGATTAGGTATAATCAAAGAAAGTTTTTAGAAGTGGCTTGACACGACTAAATAGTGATGTGGCAAACAAAATCTGAGGTAACAGGGAGAAGGGAATTGTGGGTAAGAATGTAGCTCTAGAGTTTGTGGCTGTCGCAAGCTTGTAAGATGGCCAGCTCGGTTTAGAGATTGGAACCGATAACCCCAGGCATAAGGAATGAACGAGGATTAACAATATCAGATTTGATAGTGCATAGAGCCTGCCCTGAAGCGTAGATATTTCCTGCAAGACTCCCTTATGGGGATGTGCAGATAAGCTTCTTTTAAGTCTAGGGTGACTAACCAGGCATCCTTGGCTAGCACAGGGAGAACCTGTTGCAGGGTAAGCTTTTTGAATTTTAGGACCACCAGAAAGGTGTTGAGAATGGATAGATCCAGGATTAGGCGCCAAGAGCCCTCTTCTCTGGGTACCAGGAACAGTCTGGAGTAGAAACAGTCTCCTTTGTTCTAATGGAACAGGTTGAATCGCCCTGATATTGAGCAGGGAAAGTACTTGCTTTTGAGCCTCTGCCCACTGGTTTGGAGGAAGGTCTGGAAACCTGCTTGGGGTTGGCAGCGAATGGAAGCAGAATCTGTACCCCTGGGACACAATGTTTAGGACCCATCGGTCCTGAGTAATGGACATCCAGTTTTTTGCAGGAAGGGCAAGTTTTCCTCCTTGGGGTGCAAGTAATTGGGCAGGGCTGGGAGGGATAATTGAAAAGTCATTGTAAACTTTTTCTGTAAGGGGGTGGCTTACCACTTCCTGTTTTTGAGTAGGGGGCACTCCATTGTTTAGATCTCTGCATACCCCGAGACTGTAGTCTTGGTGGTGTGTTTCCCCTTGGTTTGAATTGAGAAGGCCTGAGAGGGACTGGAAAGGACCAGTTTTTAGAAGGCCAATTCCTACTTAATCTAGGTGGCTGTACTTGTAAGAATTCTTTAACAGTTTGCATAGATTTAGCTTTTTCTTCCATCTTTTTAAGAACCTCTTCTGCTTTGGTGCCAAACAAACAGTCCTTATTTAAAGAAGCGTCTAGTAATTTTAATTTGACATGATCTGGCAAGGTTTGTTCCTTCAGCCAAGCACGCCTTCTCAGTACAGACCCCGGTGATTGCAGCCCTGCAAGATGCTTCTAGGGCATCAAAGCCACACTGCAAAGTATGCGTACTAACTTGGTTTGCAGAATGTATTAACTCTTGTAAATCTTTATTTTCTGCACAATCAGGAAGTAGCACCATTTTTTGTTTAATTAGTTCCATAATATGTTGGTGGTACTTCCAACATGTGAAACTGGCAATTCAATGCCCTGATGGCAAGAGTTGCAGAGGTATATACCCTCTTACCCCATCTGTCTAAAGCGCTGGAATCCCTGTCTGAAGGGGTAGGGTTTTTGGCTGTAGTAGCCTTAATACCTTTGCAGAGGTATATACCATCTTACCCCATCTGTCTAAAGCGCTGGAATCCCTGTCTGAAGGGGTAGGGTTTTTGGCTGTAGTAGCCTTAATACCTTTAGGTCCCTGGGAAATGGTCTCTGGATCTGCAGTAGGATTCTTAGAGAGAAATTTGTGAGAATCAGGTATTCTGCAGTACCGGTCAGGTTTTTCTAGGGGCTGGTGGTAAAGTGTCTGGAGTAAGACTGGACTCCATCTACAACATCCAGGACAAGGGGTATAGCTAAAGGCCTGTGCTGAGGCAACTCAAAATTTTGAGTCTCCTTTTGGACTGAGGGTAGTCCTGGCATTCCCAGCGGAAATGCTCTCTCTTCACGAAAAGAAAAATCCTCTGGAGGGGAGGCAGAGGGAATGGATTCCTCTGCATCTGAATCCTCATAGGTTGATAAGCGTATGTCCTGGTAATCAGAAGGGTCAGAGTCATCAGCCTCCTGGTCTGTAGAATCAGAATGAAACTCAATTCTTTGTCTCTTAGCAGGGGAAGGCTGGCTTCCCCTAATTAGGGTAATAAGGTCTTCAGCCATTCTAAGCATTTGTTTTTGTGGCATGGGAGCTTAAGCATGCGCTTTGGTCATCAGTTTTCTAGGCATAGTGCATACTCTGGGCCTGAAAAACTCGGTAGTTTTAGCTAAAAATGAAGTTGTCTGTAATTAGAACATCGGTAGGTTGGAATACACCCTCAGAATCCAGTGCCTGCACTGCGGCTCTTGGCCCATCCAAGGTAGAGACATCCACAGGTTCCATAGTCGAAGAAGCATCTCGTGGCATACTGGACTCTGAATGGGTCTCAGCAGAGGCCTACTAATCTGTAGAAGTGGGCAATCAGGGGCTGCAAAGGTGTCTCACTGAGTACCAGCGGACTGGCGACTAGCTTAACTGAAGCGTTGTTGACAGTTTTGGACCTATGCAGTCTGTCTCTGTCTTTATCTTTACGTTTTTTCGGAAGATTGGTAGCCGGATGACTTCTCGAAGCCATTTCAGAATACAGAGAATGAGTGTGAAAGAATTTAGCAACAAAGATAGCCCAATGACTAATGGTTCAGGTGTTAATCAAGGCACAAAACCAACAGCGAGGGATGTCGTGGTCTGGACGTAAACACGTGACTCAGTAAGAATGAAAATCTCTGTGAGGTATTTGCTTTCCACAAGCAAAACAATTGTTAACTTTTTCTGACATTGGTTAAAGCAAGAAAAAAGGATCCCCAACAGGGTACTTGGTTTGAGAAGACTTCAGGTTTGAAACTCAAAAAAACAAAAATTTCAGGTAGTGGCCCACCGGCACTTGCGAACTGCTTCTGCTTCGGGCTCCTTCTTGGCAAGAAAGACTGGTGTAATGGCGTTGGCTGCTGGTTTTATACCTCTGATGACCTGATGTCATAGAAGAGGCGACAGCATCCGACGCAGAAATCCCACGACTCTGGTATTCGGGCTGACTGAGGGCTACTTGCAGGAAGATAACCCAAGTGTGATGACTGCAACAGTGAAACACGAAGAACATCCTCCAATCGCTCCTGCTTATTTGCTACATCCTCACTACTTATTTGTTTCTCCTGATGCAGCAACTCCTCTGAACTGCCTTCATTTGCCATGTTCCTAGCTGCTTCTTTGAACCACCACTGCACCTGGAATGAAGCAGAACATATAACAACAAAATGTGTTCCCTACTCAAAACGAGTAGTGGAAGTTCCCTGGTGCTCTGGCCAGATTGCCCCTAGAACTATAAATACCACCTTTGGTTTCCTGTGACAAGAGGCTACTAGCCTAGTGAGTTAAAAGGATAAATAAATAAAAGTATGACAATAGGAATGTTTTCTGCCAGCCTTAGTCACATTCAAAATTTGCACTGGAAAGTCAGAAGAGGAAGGAAACTATACCAGGAGGCAGACCCTGAAGTGGAGCTGGTTGTCCTTACAATGATGGGAAAGGAACCCAAAGCCTTCCTTAGCTTGTATCAGGATAATCAGTGCAAAACAGCAGGAAGACCACATTAGCCTAGGAAGTGGACATGCTGAAATGAAGCAATTTGTAGCAGTGTCTTAAATCATACTCCTCCCCAAACAGTAAAAACAATGCCAATGCATTTCCCAGCTTATGATTTGGTGACCACAACTGCATCGAAGGCCTACATTTCTAAGACTACAATTTGAGAACTTCTGTATGATGAACAAAATGACAGAAAACAGATGACTGGTACAAGGGTTAGTTACACTTTTCTAGTCCAGCAAATGACATTATAGTATGCCAGCAAGAATTCCTTCATATCCACAAAGTATGGAGACCAAAGAGAAAAAAATAGCCAACTTCAGGTTTGCATGAGAGGAAATGCTAGCAATCTACCCAATAAGGATAACTCCTAACACCATATCATACATTCACAGAGTGCACAAGAGTAGAAAAACTGGCTTCTGTGGATCACAGTTTTCATTCAGTACAGTGGTTTCATTCAGAACACATTAAATGTTAGTTAGCACTCTTCTCAAATATACCTTTTCATGATTACTTGGTGTTACAAGTTACCCAGATAGACACCATCATCAATGTTTTGTTTTTTTCCACACTGGATTCAGTACAGAACTTTTTGTTTTCTCTGCTGGGAAAATGGCTATTGAGTTCTGCTGGGAGAATGCCTATTGAGTTCTGTTCATCTGGGTCCATGGTTACTCTCTTGGGGTTGATCTGGAGAAACCCCTGCAATGCTTCAGACTAACAGATCACATTGGTTTTAGAGTTTCAGACTCTGGCAATCTTTCACTTGTAGCGCTAGCACAGACTCCCAAACTAAGTGCAGGACACCAGAGGACAGAAAATGTTTTAGAAGCAATAACCCACAAAGCACATTTAATACAAGACCCCTCCCCAATGCTGTACTTGTGAGTTTCAGCAGGATGGCAGAATCTGGCAAGGAGATGGAGGACTGCAAGTAAAAATGGAAGAAGAGTCTGTGAAGGTGACAATCTTGGTTGATCCCTGTTGTGGAAGTGGTCTGTCTCTAAACAACTGAGACCTCTGGGAATAACGGTGCAGTGGTTTGCATTGTCGTCTCACAGCAAGAGGTTCTTCAATTGAATTCTTGGCTGGGGTTCCTCCTGTGTGGAGTCTGCATGTCCTCCATGCATTTGTGTGGGTTTTCTCCCATATTACAAAGACATGCATCTGGAGTGTTTCTCCCCCGGCATCTGCTGAAAATTGGCTCTTTCCAAGTTGGACTTTCCCGGTAAACAAATGTTAAATAAATAAATGTTAAAATACAGAAGCTCTAAGGCCCAGAATTTCATGTGATAAAAAGTACTGTACAGATTTGGCTAACACAGTAATGGAGTACAAAGCTTATTTTTTTTTTCAGGTTGACAAAATTCATGTGGATGCTCTGTTGCAGTTTTTTTTTTTTTAATATTTCAGACTTTCCTCACTTTTCCTACTGCACAGAAAATGTTTGTGGAGGTTCAGTACCAGTTACTTACAGTAAGCTGAAGACTGACATACCATCGGCAACTCCGGTTTATTGTTTTTGGATTGTTGATATATTGATTGTTTTTGATGGCAGTGGGACATATGAGAGATCTGTTTTACTGTGCTGAGGGACAGACTGAATAAGGAGCACCCAAACCACACACACATCTGATGAGCTTTTCTCAAGCGAATGTATGAGAGAGGGACCGTTGGATCCTGGACAGTAAAATTAGCACAAGTAGTCAGGAAAAAGCAATGCCAGCCATACTTAATATGGAACTTGCTTTCCTCTACCTTGGTCATTTTCTCTATTAGATCTTTCTGTCAGCTTCTAACTTGAGCAAAGTCTAGCACTTTCTTGTGGTTATCCTTAGACAACTGCCATGCATACTTGGCAGAGGATCTAGAACCCTACAGCAAGGAATTCAGAGTAACTTGAGGTCCGAATCCTTGTAACTGCCCCTCTATTTTCAAGCTGATAAAACACCAACAAATTATGTCTGACCTGATGCTGAATACTTGTTAAACTCTACAGCACAATCTGATATTTCACTTCAGAATTTTCTGGACTGTGTAATAGTACAGGTCACTAAATATAGACGCTTCGGCATATTTAATTTTCACTTCATTTACTTTTAAATGAAAATCTCCTGAATTATTTTGCATCTACCATGTATTCACAATATTACATAACATCAACAGTGTAAAGCACAAAATTCAATAAGACCTAACATGCAGACCATAACTGATATGACAGACAGGCAAACAAGTTTCTTAGGGTTTTTTAAAAGACAAACTCAATTTAAAAGTTACAAAACTGGAAGAAAAGTTATTCCAAAGGGAAACAGCTGGCTTTGTAACCTTTGCCTTTAGAAGTAAAGAACATCTCATGTAAAAACACTAATTTAGCATCTCTTTATATTCCAGGAGAAATAATGATAAACAGGTTACTTTTTCATGAATAACTATAACTAGCTGTAAACACCAAGTGTGTATGTAACATTCTTCTCTGTTCTAGGCATAATTCTTTAGAATCTGAGCATAACAGGCAGTGCTGTATATTGTGAGAAAATACAGAAAAGCATCTATGAATAGAATGGCAAATGGCTTAACATACAACTTAGGTAGGTACGAGGCTCATAGTCCAAGATTCCATTAAGAAGCCTAGCCCAAGATCCCAACTTCCCCCAAAGCACTTGCTCAAGGTTATATACGAGGCAAAAAGGTTGAAAGATTCATATCCCATTCCCTTGGTGCAGGGAGCAACTTATTAGAATCAGAGAGCTTTAGTCCACTGTGCTAACCTGCCAGACCTTTTATTAACCTTGCATTGTCATTATTTTATTTTGAGTTATTCCACAAAAAGACAAGTTTATAACTACTCAAACATGGAGATTTGTATACCATACAGCACTATAGATGTGGACTTGGCAACGTATTTGTCTGCTTTTCATCTATCTGCCTTTGGAATCAGTGTTTTTTTCTATGATAAAATAAAGAAGAATAACAACCACTGCTGTTAACACACTGATTTTTTGTTTATTACATGCTGGTTCAACAGTGTAGTTTTTCTTCTTATGTGGATGGGATGAGATCAAGCAGACCTAGTCCATTTCTATTTTTCCCAGGTGTAGATGTCTGGTTAGTGCAGTGCGTCCAAGTGATGACGGAGACCAGGAGCAAAGCTTCAACAGCCCTCTTTTGTTAGGATGTGGTCAGACGACCACAGTGGAATGGATATGTCACAACTACACATGCACCACTGAACAGATGCAATTGTGTACCAATTCTTTATTCTCACTCTAGTAGCAGCACATTACACAGATAACTACACAACTAAAGCATAGTAGACCTGTCCTCCACCACATCACACCATCTCTGTAATAATAAAACATAGAACAATGGATCATCTGTGAATGGTGGGACGTACTCTGTGTTAATGGGCACAGTGCCAATAAACCAAAAAACAAGGAGTTCATTTAACATTCATATACAAATGTTTCATTTCTTTGTTACAAAATTTTAAAAACCCATGTTTCAAGTATGCATGGTTAGATGCCATACATGGTACAACACATATACATCCAGCCAACATCATGGTATCATAACATTTTCTGGGACTTTCTTGATTATGTAGTATGTATGTAAATGAAGATGACAAAAGTGTCTGACTTGAAGAAATTTCAGATTACTGGACTATGAGGAGTATTACCTTGCTGCCAGACCTCCAGGCCTAAGGTTTGAGACTCTTGGCTTGCCGTCTTTGTCTGCTCCACCAGATATAGTTAAACCAAGGGTGCTTCCTTCTTTTTTTAATAATTCAACCATTGTAACTCCTCGGAATTCCTCTGAAAAGGAAGACATAATATTTAGCAGCCCACATTTTAAAGAGGTAATACTTTGCAGGGTGTGTGTGTAATTTTCCATTGTCAACAAGCAGTTGTATAAATGATTACAGATACAGTCAAACAGTGACAGTATACATATTATACATATTATTTAGTACTGTATCTACTAACTATACTCAGATTATATGTGTGTTTGAAGGTCACTGAGTTGAATGTACACCTTAGGACTACCCACCAAGCAAAACTCTCTCTCCTCCAAGGGGTTATCACAAAGGATGAATGTATTCCACTGCCTCATAGGCATGACCATCTTACCCACACCAGTTTTAGTAGGTACCACTAACTGATCATGAGTTGCATGAATCATGGTCAGGGCTTAAAGGACATTTACAATACGAGTTCAGATACAAATGCTTTAGAGATACAGGTTAACATATTCATATCCTTTAATCAGACTGTTCTACTTTAACTTGAAATAATCCTCTGTTTTGTAAATGCTCATTGATAGCAACAATGTAACAGATGATACTTTGTACAGACGTTTGACATTATTTATGCTCATTCCAATCAACATGAATATTTATGCTCATTCCAAACATGAATTCTTAGTATGATTCAAGTTACATTTTCTTTAGGACTAAATAAGCCACCATATAGGAAAAAAATGTTTAATGTCTGCATCTACATGATTGAGTAATCTTAAAAATGACACAGGTATATAGCTACTTAGTTCCCTGTGTGTGTTAAGCATGGGTTTCAAGACTCATAACTGTGAGGACTGCATGAGTTCTATACACTTAGCTGAGGGCAACAGACTCCAAATAAAAACAAAGGTAGTAAAGTACAACTAGGAATGTAGTGCAGTAATGGAAGTGGCACTGGGTGGAATACTGATCAATGCAGGAGCCAGGAATTTGGGGTATGTGGAACAAATGGGGGTGTGGATAGAACTTGGCCAGCTCAGAAGCCATGATCACACTTTGGTAAAGCCTTCATATGTGAAAACAATTGGTGGAATTCGAGCAGCTGTTCCAAGCTGCAAATATTTTTGAGGTAATGGTAAGGTAAGGCAAGGCAGTGGTGGGAATCAAACTAGGACGTTACAAACAAATCTCAATAATCCCACCCTTATTTTACCACATATCCACTAATTCTTTAATGTACACATTATGCCACACTGCCTCTTCTTCCTTACTCACCTAGTCTGCTCCATATAACCAGATTATTAGAAATACCACATCCTGGTTGCTGTCCCCCCGTGCCTATTTTTCCCTTATCTGTGCCCCCCCAGTTATCCTCAACAGCTCTGTGTACACAGAAGGATTAATCTTACTCCTCAATCCCCACAGATTCACAGCTTGCCATATTCACCCAACTCCCACCTGTGCCCTTTATTTCTTTCCCCTTTTTCACTGCTTTTCTCCTTGTCCCACCAGTCATGACTTTGCATCCTCGACTGCAATTTCCATTAAAAAATGTGGTGTCAATGTTCTGCAGTGCAGCACTTAACACCATTTCGATTAGTTACGCTGCAAGTGGCCCTTATGAAACAGTTCTCATTTGTGTCACACATTGCTTCAATCCCTCAGCAATCAAAACCTTGCTGTATGCACATTATGAGACACTCTAACTTCAGGACTCTCCTGTCAATCACTGCCTTACTAGCAATACACAAAGCTACACTTCAGAGAGTCCCAGTTTTTAGGAAATTCCTTTGTATTTCAACACAAGTACTTGCTTCTCTGTCAGAGCACTTGTTTCCACATGCAGACGTTGTAGGACTATTTTATTTTCTGCAACAATGGTTTGCAGTTTTTAGTATTAGTTCTGGCAATGTTTTAGTTCCAGCACTCTTGGACATCTCCAAGGTATCTCACTAAAGCCCCCCTTTTCAGAATGTTACCTAGCACCATTAGTCTTGTATACACCCTCTAAAACGTCTGGATTAGTTAAAAATGTAAAATATCTTAAAACTGAAAATATTGTACCCAGTACATGGCAAATCATAAGCAGTTCACACACTTCAGCTGTCCACATTTTCGCAGACTGTCCAGATTTTTGCCTCATATTTTTGGTCTGTTCTTCATAAAAATAATGTTTTTCTAGCAAGTCACGGAGGACTGAAGTCACTAAATGACATACATTTGAGCTTCATTTATATCCTTTAGAAAACACATGCTAACTTTAATACCTGTTATTCTAGCAACTTTCAAAGTTTATAAGGGCAATGTTTAAAATCTGTCCCTATTTTTGGGCCTTTGCCCCCCATTATTTTAGACTTTGTCCAGATTTTTTGCACTAAGAGGGGGCGTTATGGCAGTTAACAAGGTTTACTTTTTGTTTAATTTTTTGACATTTAAATTTTGCTTTATCTATATATGCAAACCTCTCTAAGGCAGATAGTCATCCCTTCCTACATACTCTTTGCAGGGTGACTTAGCACATTACACCATCTGGCTTCTGCCATCTGGCTTCTGAAAGATTGCTGGATGACTTAATATTACTTAACTACACAGCCAAAAAAAAAAAAATCTACCTAGATCACAACACATGAATCTGCCCCTCCTCCAGCACTACAATTTTCCTTTCTCTTCAACTTTACATCACTAAAATGCCTTGTTAATGTGTAGTTTATCATTACTATTTGTCCTCCTCTGTAACTGTTACTTCTGTTAAAAATTTCCAGAAATCTACAAAGCACTTTCTTCCAGTCTGTCAGTCTGATATAGTGCCCAGAACCAATTTCTTTCAGTGTTGCATTCCTTTGGATTAATCCCGTCACTTTAAGCACTCTGCTGTCTAGGGGGATATCATGCATTCCAGAAAAAGAAAACATTCTCTACATCACTCATTACGCTCCATGGCTTATTTGAAGTCACCACAAGTATGCATTTAGGCAATAATTTATAAATCTACCATTAAAAGCACTAGCTCTGAGGACCCAGTAGATTTTGTATGAATAGATGAGACTATGGATGGGATTTCTTTTTCATTACTTAATGCCACTGTCTTATACCTACTAGTGTCAAAGGAAGCACAGGTCTTATTCTGTTGGTAGATAAATACCTGCACTGCAGAGAAGATCAGACAAGGTAGAGGGAGTACGGGATTATTATACAGTTGGGTTTCACTTCTTAAAGTCATAACATGCTGCAAAATGTATAGAATATACCAAATGCAAACAAAAATGAATAAAGTTAAAATAATCAAATGTCCACAGACACGCAACATGGGGACAAGTGTACAGAAAAAAATGCTTAAAAGGAGAGTGCCAGGATCGATGAAGAAAAGCTGTCAAGGAAGGGGGGAAACAAAAGAATAAATTATTAGCTAATCACATCAAGAAATCACAGGTTGACTAAATATGTTACAGCCAGGGCATAAATCTTATAAAGCACATTTATACTGCCGCTGACAAGTCTGCATTGTGCCAGATGTAATAAGGCTATCCATCAAAATATTATTTGACAAATAACCTAGAAAAGTCTGAAGGAGTGACATGGTTAGTAATGCTGCAGTCAGTGACACCGGAAAGTATCTTGTACATCTAACTGACTCAGCAGCATACAAGTACAAAGTATCATCCTTGGTTTATATCATTAAGCAAAATCTCTGGATAAAAAGCATTGTGTTGGCATTCATTTGTTTGATTTTCTGTCCCTGACATTCTGCAGAGATAACCCACTCGGTTTCAAAACAGTAAGTAAACTTGGGGAAATCGAAGATGATGGTTAATGGATAAGAGTTGCCTTAAGCCAAGCAGACAACCATTAAACAGAAGTTACCACAACAAAACACTGACAACACAAGGGAAAAATCTGAATATTACTGCTCAACAATTAGTTGATATAATTACATTTCATTTCTGACACTTAGGAATGGCTTCTTACAGTTATGAAAGTGTACAGTAATATTGATTATGTTTGGAGAAGGGGGAGAGAGAAAAGTGTGCCATTTATCCTTGCTGTAACCAACCGGCATCTATAGAAAAAGAGATTTTTTTTTGTTTTTTTTAACTCATCCAAAGTACCATTAAACCCCTCCATGGATTATAAAAACACATCACACTGTAATCTGATAAAAGATTTCAGTATTCTACCACCCTTTCAATAAAGTAATATTTCTTGCGGCTGCCTTAAAAATTACCTCCACCACATACTATACAAGATCCCATGTCACCCTACCACCTCTTTTGTTCAATCCTGCTTCATTAAAATGGCACCTGATAATGTGCAGTGTTTCATTACTATTTTTTCTCGTTTTCATCCACTGGGTACATTCCCAGTGGTTGATGCCTGCCATATTCCATAGCTACTGTTTCTACTACAGTACCTGAAACCCTACATAGCATAAGTGTATGGTCTGACATCACTGTACTGACAATGACTAGAAGAGAACATTAATCTACATGAAGCTTTGACAGATATCTGTTACAGACTAAAAGTAATACCCACTTCTCCACAGAACACACTGATTTTAGTCCAATCCAGCATTTTGTTAGCTTTGCTGACATCCTAACATATTAGGAAGCAAATTTAACAGTCTTAGAAAGGCAGTGTAGTAAAGTCACTTGGCTTAGGATCCAGAGCCTACTAGTCAGGAGGAAGACAGACTAGAAACGGTGTGGGAATTGTGGTGAGGGAAAAGCTTCAGAAGACAGTGAGGGATGTCATCAGAATTAGTGACAGACTAATGATAATTAGACCCCAGTGTAAGGATAGAACAATATTCATAATCCCAGCTTATGCCCCACAGTAGGGTTGTGGATAGCGAGGAAGAGAGTGCATTCAGTCAGCTATTGCAGGACCTACTACATAAAGCAGGACAACACAAGTTGGTTTTGATAATGGGTGGGTGCACTTGACACACAGAACATGGTATGAGGTCTGCCTGAGTCCACACAAGTGGGGTAACTGTAATAAAGGAGAGGTCATTCTAGACTTTTGTCTGACAGATGACTTGATGGTGGCAAACACATGGCTCAGCAAGACAGTCACAAGATTACATACAAAAGTGGTCAACATGCAACACAGACTTCATTCTAGTAGGGAAATACCACTGGAGTAAAATCAGTGATTGCAAAGTCGTCTTCAATCACTGGTTGTCACAGTCAGCTGCAAACAGTGGTCATAAAACACTAAGGTCAGAGACTAGGCTGAAGACCTAGAAATTAACTAAAGAGGAAGCACAAGAATTCATGGAAATACTGAAGCATCTAGCATTTGATGAAAATAGGTGGAGTTGTAGAAGAATGGTAGTGCTTCAAAAACAGCATGTGAGAGGACTAGAGAACATATGTGACCAAGCCAGGTGTGGAAATACAGTAAATCTGGTGATGGAATGCAGAAGTCCAGGAAGTCATCAAAAGAAAGGAGGGGGCCTGGCTAAAACATATTGGTTGGTTAAGCAGGCTAAGAAAACAGTTACAATAGCTAAGAACAAGGCATCAAAGGCACTCTACCAGCTTTTGGAAACTGATTCAGTAAATGGCACAAAGAAACACAGTTTGCAAAACAAAGACAAAGATAAAAAAGCTAATTATCAGACACCCTTCATAGGTGATGCAAGCAACCACCTGCTCTCCAGTCCACAGGACAAAGGCAGATGGAAGGAGTAGGAAAAACCCACAAAAGCTATGCTGTCCCAGACAAAAAGTCTACAATGTAAGAGGAGCTCACCATAAAAGTAGGAACAACACTGAGGAAAATGAAGTTGGAAAAGGCAGCAGATGCAAATGGGGTTACTGCAGATATCACAATGATGGTGTTTGGTGAGACAGGGTAGAGAAGGTTCCCGAGTGTACTTATAGCAGTATGGATTGAAAGGCACATCCCAGATGACTGGAGAATAAGCATCCTAGAGCCAGTGCACTAGAACAAAGGGGGCATTCTCAGCTGTGAGCAGAATAGAGGTATCAAACTACTGTCACACTACATGAACGTTCTGGAGAAGCTGACTGATAAAACAAAGTAGTAGAAAGTAAGATAGGAAATGAGCAGACTGGATTCATATTAGGATGCAGCACAAACTGATGTTTGCAGGGAGACATACAGTTGCGAAAAAGCTACAGGTGAGGAAAGAGTCCATCTCGGCATTCCTAGACATGAAGAAAGCATATGATAAGGTCCCAAGAAAGCTAACTTCGACAGTCCTGAAGTCCCAGAAACATTGATAGAATTAGTCTAACTACAAGGACCAATGACTCAAGTACGAACAGTGCTCGGTTTCTCAGAGGGGTTCCTAGTGGGAGCTGGTTTGCATCAGAGTTTAGACCTTTGCCCACTGGTGTTCATACTGGTGATTTACTACATTAGCAAACGGGTCTGAGGGGACAGATCAAAAAAACTTGTTGTATGCAGACAATGTGGTATTATACGCAGAATCTGAGCAAAAACATCGGTAAGTGATGCAGGAGTACAAAATTAAACTACATGGGTAGAAACTGAGCACATATAAGACAAGTGTAATAGTAGAAAATAGGGAAAACAGAAGAACCTGAGATAGAAGGGAAAATAGTGGAACAAATTACTTAGCAACTTCAGACACCTGGGAGGGCTGGTTGAGGAGATGGGAAGTCAGAATGAGAAGGTCAAAGCTAGAATCAGAGGGATTGCATCCAACTGACAGTGACAGATGTAGTGTATTAAAGAAGAATGCCAAAGAAGCTGAATAGTAAGATGTACATAACAGTGGTGCAACCAGTGCTACTGTAGCATACAGAAACCTGGGCAGTGAAGGAAGAGCGAAAGGAGGAAACTAGAGGTGATGGAGGAGACAGGAGGAAGGCTGCACACTGTGGGTCAGATGAAGAAATGAGGACATCAGAGCAGAAGCCCAAGTAGCTCCAATTGCAGAGAAGTTTAAAGAAAATGGATTATCATTGTTGTGGCATATGTGCAGGATAGCAGAAAACAATCTGGTAAAGATGGTTTGGAATGGACAGGAAGAATGCAATAAGAAATGGGGTGGTCCAGCAAAGTGATGGCTGGATTGTGTGAGAGAAGACCTGCAACAGCCAGGTGTAACTGTCAAAAGTAGTAAGAATGGCATTGAAATCGAGAGATGGCAACAGCTGCCATGACACACAGACCCCCATGTAGAAAATGGGGTTGATGACGATGCAGTACTCTGTGTTGCTTACAAATCTAATTACTGTGTAATATTGTTAATGGAGCTTTTCTCCTTGGACCTCAGCTGAAAAGGGACTACATTTCCTATAAACAAATGGAAATAAAATGACGGTCATCTACAGCTTCAAACAGGTTCATAAAGTACAGCTGTATACAATCTTACTATTGTCCTTTTCTCTGTTGCAGTAGTCATCACATGTGGGATCTCCTCCCAAGGATAGCCCAATGTCCGGCCAGTATACCAAAGCATTTACATCTTCCTGGCATTGTACATCAGGTGTATGCTCCCTGTGCAGGCGTAGGGCATAAAGGTGGTGGTGCATGCATGCTCAGTACTCAAACTGAAGTGTCCCAGGAGAAGTAGAGCAACATCAGGAGAAGGAGAATATAAACGTTCAGAGGGAAAGTGAAACAGAAGATAAACAAGGTAAGAAGTCAAAGGCCCCTGGGCCAGCAAAGTGTTCTGAAGAGGAGAGAGAGAAGGGGGCAGGAAGGAGGGACTGAATGCTGCAACAATGAAATGAAGGACATCTACTGTTACGGTAAGATTTTACACAATGGTACTACATCCGTCGTTCTCACTATTGCAATATTCATCACATGTGGGAGATTACCAAAACTACTTTAATGGATGGGAGAAAAAGCACAGAGGGGACCTCCACAAACCCATGGAGGATAGATGGTAAATCCCACCTTAGCTCTGCAAATGACATTCGACTTGCAAGGTTTAGTAGAAGTGTGGAGAGAGGGCCAAAGTAGCATCTTCAAGAATGGCTTTAGTATCCAAACCTTTGAAGAAAGCTCCAGAAGAGGCTATAGCCCCAGTATACGAGTTCAAATTGAAGCAAAAAGCTATTTCCTATGAAAAGAACAAAAAGAAATAACCTTAGAAATTACAGGAGGAGAAGGTTTGCTTAGAAACTGTCAGACCCAATGTCCTGGTATGAAAAGAAACAAAAAGTTGCTCAGTTTTACAGGTAGCCTTTGTCTTATCCAAATACCTGAGCTGTCTATGTAGGTACAAGGTGTGAAGAAAATTCTCACTAGCAGATTGTGGAGAAGGAAAAAAAAAAAAAAAGAAGGAAGCTTGCTAGATTGATTAAGAGGCAACTCAGTGAGCACCTTGGGCATAAAAGGAGGATTAGTATGTAATGACACCCTGTCCTTATGAAAAAACGGAGGAATCGCCAGTGCCTGAAGTTCAGAAACCAATGGGTGGAGTGCTGCAAACAGGAAAAACAAGTTGGCTCAAAAGGAGCCAGAATCTTTTTCACGGACAAAATTTAGGTCCCGAGAGGCAGGAAAAGGTCTTCTTGAGGGCCTGATAGGAAGGACACCGTTGATTTTTTTTTTATAAACACTTTTATTGAATTATCACTTGCAACAAAAGCAAACTTAAATTTATATAAAAGTAATCAAATGGAAACCATATCAAGTTCACATTTACAAATATTGTACATATATTGTTTTATACCATATAATCAAAGCAACATTACATAAATTGTTCAATTCCTGCCTTCTACTAAAACTCATTCCTCCTCCAAAACATTTTTCTGCATGTATTATTCCCACAATTACCATTTTCTACGCAATTTACTCCTACTCTTTTCTAAATATCCCACTTCATGTTCTTTTACCTCTTTTACACTATTCACTGCTTCAAGTACAGTTGGGTTAGACTTTGATTTCCATTTTCTAGTAGCTTTTTGGCACCCACCAGAATTAAACTTAACAAAGCCTTATTATGTCTATGCAATTCAGATCCTACAACCCAGCACAAGAATTAAACTTAACAATGCCTTACTATGTCTATGCAATTCAGATCCTGTAACCCAGCACCAGAATTAAACTTAACAAAGACTTACTGTGTCTATGCAATTCAGATCCTGTAACCCAGCACCAGAATTAAACTTAACAATGCCTTACTATGTCTATGCAATTCAGATCCTGTAACCCAGCACCAGAATTAAACAAAGATTTACTGTGTCTATGCAATTCAGATCCTATAACCCAGCACCAGAATTAAACTTAATGCCTTACTATGTCTATGCAATTCAGATCCTATAACTCAGCACCAGAATTAAACTTAACAGTGCCTTACTGTGTCTATGCAATTCAGATCCTATAACCTAGCCTAAAAAATAATTTCCTTAGTCACACTCATCTGCTCGCCCAGTATTCCTGGCTGTGTACTCTGTAGGGAATGTTTAAAACCTTCCATCTCATTACACTCTGAGAACATATGCTCCCAAGTATCTTTTGCTTCCCATTACACCTCCAACATTTGACATCTACCAGAGGAAAAATTATTTGGAGTCTATTTGTGGCACAAAAGTATCTCTGCAAACACTGCCAGGCAAAAATCCCAAATCTTTTACATTTTTTTGCACATTTGGAAGCCATACACATGTCCTCCTGTTGTTTCTTTGGGAATTGCTCATCTAACCTCTTTCCCCCCAATCTTTTCTGACCTCTTCTGATTTATTCTTGTAGTTATCATGCACTATTTTATATGCTCTAATTACCCCTTGTTACAGCTTCTGTTCTAGATTCAATTAAAAACTCAGCCAGTGCAAGTCTTTCCATTTAGGATTCCCCTATTCCTTTCTTTTTGTCTGTACTTGGATTTCCATCCCAAATAGTGTAGGTGATCACTAAGCTGCAAACAAAATGCCTTCTTGGCCTCTTCCCATTCTGCTTTCCTTTCTAATTAATTGTTTCTAATACCATGGTTCCTTTGCCAATTTCCTCCAGTAAATTCCTGACCCCTCTTCCCTGTTCTCTGTAACCCTAATTGCAGTCATCCCTATCAGTGGAATTCCCTTTCTCCATTCCCATATTGGCTTAGTTCTTAGAATACTTTCTGCTACTTTATGAATATAACATTTTGCATGACGTTTGTTATTCTCCATAAGGATCTGCATCCAAAATCCTAGTCTTTTATTTCTTGAATTACCCTCCTCCACGCTTCATTATCATCCCTTTTGGCTTTGAATTGTAACTTCCTGCTTGTGTTTTGTACACTAGCCTTAACTGTGTAGGTCTAAAATAGCCCTTCTAATCAGTAAATCCTAAACCTATGTTATACTGAGAGGGTCTTGGCTCTTGCACTCTTCCACCTCCCAGATAAAATCCTCCCAACTCTTTATTACTATTCACAGCTTCTCCTCTGGTTGATAAAAATATGCCTGACATATATAAAATTAAAGGGACTAAAAGCATTTATATTGCTTTTATCTTGCTATCCATATCCATAGGCGACAGCTTCCAGTTTTTTAGTTTTTATATTATCTTTTGTTTAGTCTCCTCCCATATATCCTTAGTTGCCATAATAGAATTCTTATTGATCCATACGTGGTAGCGTTGTCGCCTCACAGTAAGACGCTGTCCGGTTCGATTCTCAGCTAGAGCGTCTTCTGTGTGGAGACATGCGTGAATGGGCATACCTTCGTTGAAGGTTGTGCGTCAGGGCTGGTAACTCGGCACGTAAAAATCAATTACCAATCATTAGCGGACCGGAGTTCCACTGTGGCGACCCCTAACCGGGAAAAGCCAAAAGACACAACAACATTGATCCATACTCCCTATTCTTTGGGATTTTGGAAAATGGTTGGATGGTGTCACGATCCCCTGCAGAACCACAGAAAAATAAAGTTGATGTGAAGGAGGTTGAGGAAGACCTTAGAAGGGGGGGATTTTCCATACCGTAGTATAACAGATAATGGACAGAACCCAAGAGTCTGAAGTAATCTACTGCCAGACAGGGAGAGACAGGGATAGCTCAGTGGTACAGCATTTGACTACAGATCAAGAGGTCGCCATTTCAGATATGGGTGTCCCATGCAGGGGTGCCTTTTTCCATTTATAGGTCATGTTTTAAACTGCAGTGTCTAATTTGTCTAGCTTCTTACATTAACTTGAATTTTCTTTAAGTAAACCGCTTTGTTCATTAGCTGAGACAGTATTGTTAAAAGTAGAGATCACAGCATTTACAATGTGCCTTGGTGGGAGTTTGGATGATTTGTAAAAGCTCTGGTTTGTACAGATTTGTTTTACAGATTGATTGCTATTTTGGTCTTTGTTTAAGTCTATTTATCGCTGATCCAAAATATTGCTGGATGTTTTGGCTCACATACTGATGTGATATACTGTGGACGACAAGCTGTACTGTATGATTTGTTTGGTTTCTTACATCAGTTTGAGCTTTTCCCCAACACTCTCACCGTTTTAAAAGTCAGTGTCTCTGGCTTTCACCCCTTATGGTAATCTGACTAGCAAAGTTCGTCCCTCCTCTTTGATTGGTAGTGCCAGCTGTGTAAATTGATTATGTCCTTTTCCCACCCATTGTTTTACAGAGATCTGTCATACAAAAGAACACTCAGCAAACAAGTATGACCTGGGTTCAATTAGCATCTCACATGACTGATGGAGTGACAGGGAGGGATGGGTATGACCATCCAGAGGACAGGATGGTATGCAGTTATCTCTTGATGATCCCTAGTAAAGGCTGGAGACATTGCCAGCAGAAGTGTTGTCAACTGGTAGCAGTGGGCCTGGCTGAGCTGTTGGGAGAGGGGGAGATAGGCCACATGCTCACATTGCACAGCTACTTTAGACCATACCACAATAACCACTGGGGAAGGAGTAGAGCAGGGTAGACCCACCCTGGATGGAAGTTCAGACATATTGAGCCCTGTTGTTTCAGTCCGTGATTGGCTCCAGCAATTACCCAAACAAGTTCATGGGGGCATAGAGCAGCTAAAAGACCCTGTGCAGACAGGGCTCAAGGGCAGGGCTGGTAAAAACCATCTGCAGGATAGGAGAAAAAGCCAAAAAAAATTGCTCTTTAGCTAACCTCTTTTACTTCAAATCATTATTTTTCCAAAACTGTCATCAGTTTAGTATCTTTGCCACACTCAGAGAGTCCTAAATAAATCTTGTGCCATCCCTGACACTTCATTCAACTGCCTATTTTTGTACTTTAACTCTTTTTCAACTACGCATGATACTGTGCCGAGAACTGCATAGGTTCATAGGTTGGTACTAGACTATCGGCCCTAGGGCCTATACAAGCCTAGTCATAATTCTCTAGCTATTTCTTCCCACACTATTTACTTCCCTAGACCCCTGTCTAGCAGGGCGACTGACATGAACCCCGGAGTGAATTTCCTTTCTCCCATCCAATCGTCAAGGTTCCTTTTGAAGAGGGCCAAGGAGGCGCTCTGCTAGACATGTATGGGGAGCTGGCACTATTGAGAAGCTTTACTGGCAGTGCTGCTTTGTATTTTTGTTCGTACTTAATTATTGTATTCCTGCAATTTTGACTCTGCTAAAGGAATTTTAAATAGTCTCCTTTGTTTTAAGTACCTATATAAATCTGGCATGCTTGTGAGGCTCTTGGCTGATTCCCATTGAGTTCAGCAACTCTCTATGTTTTTGCCTGAAGTGATTTCCTTACATCATGTGCCATTCAGGCATGAGCTAAGTAGTTGCATTCAAAAATGACACTTCCAAATGCTATGTTAGTTATCAGCTACTGATTTCCTGCTTCATTTGTCCAATTATTTGTTTGCACAAACAGTTAAAGTTGTATTGGAGTAGCATACACTCTCAATCTTTTCTGTCCTTTTACATTAAGAGGACTGGCTATTCCATCTAGTGGCGGTAGGTAGTGGCCTAGCCAGAGTTAAAAAACCACAGAAATTAACTTATAAAACTAGTATTCTGACCGTAATCTACAGTTTAGTGATGCACTGCACAAAGTTAACCTTAGAGCAGTTAGCGTCCACGTTGGATAGCACTAATGCCATATCCTAGCACTATTCAACTCTAGTCCCTAACCCCAGAGACCACTCTAGAAGACCTCTGTAACACCCAGTCCTAAAACCCTAATATAGGCCCAGACAACATGGAAATGCAACTTCCAAATGCCTCTGCACCCAGTTTGGTAGACATGGGCATTCTGAGACAATGTAGCAATTGTGTCATGTTCACTGACAATCTTTTAATCCTTAAAAAACTAACACAGTATGTGAAAGATGTACATACATTACTTCCTTGGAGGCAAACCTTTTGCATACAAACAAGGTTGTCAAGAACACACAGACACACTAACTCCACCACACACATGGTGTCCACACACACAAACCACCTTATGCTGAAGCACTAAAAACAATATCCTCAAACCTCAAGACATCCTAAGCCTGCAAACAACAATGCTTTTCCTAGTTAATCTCTAAAGCATGCACCAAAAGCAGTAACAAACACCACACAAGCCTACACCTAACTGAAAAGCCCATACTGCAAACAATGTACTCAGGACTCTTGTCATAGAAGACTCCATTGTATGACATACGGATGCCCCACTTACCAGATTGGACAAACAGAAGATTATGATCCGTTGCTTATCTGGAAGCAGGATCCAATAAGTTAAACATGCACTCAAGCCATTGCACCACTGGCACAGGCACCAGTATGGTTCTACCATAGTCCATGTGTCCGCAAATGACCTGAGACATACAGCTCTGCATTATAAGAATTGAAACATTATGCACATCTCTGAATGTGCCGACTGGTATACGCTTTGCATTGAACATTCTACCTTTACAAAGGATGAAACCACACTATGAACCAGAAAATGATCAACTTTAATAATTGGCTTAGTTTCTAGGGACAATTTGGGGGATTCAAAATCTGTCAACCTGGGGGGACATGGTCAACAGACCATGTTGCTTTGCCAAAGTTAGCCCACACCTGGCCTCTGGGCTTCCAGATTTTCGCTGAAATTTTATTCATCCTCCCCTTAGAGCCTTTTTTAGGCAATGCCAAAGTGACAAACCTATTGCCATAACAAATAAAACCCAAAGGAACCTAAAGGTGTTACTGCTCAGTGCTAGGAACTTTAAAAAGAACCTCCACATCCTAAAAGCTTTCCTCAGTCTGGAGGATATAAACATCAGTGCCATTACCTAGACATAGTTTAAAGCTACAGATAGTACTTCAGCAGTGCAAGGCTACAGTGCCTTCCACACATTTATTTTATTTATTTATTTTACATTTGTTGACCGGGAGAGTCCGACTGAATACATGCCCATTTTCAGATCAGCCACACAGACAGGGACTGAAGGTGGAAGTGTCTCAATCTATATTAGTAACAAGTGTACCTCAAGATTGGTTAAATAGGATGATAACCTAGAGTTCATCCACATGTAAATATCCTTAGATAGAGTCCCTTACTATTTCTTAGCAAGCTATAGGTCACAATTTGTCTTAAAACTCCCACAACTCTTACCTAGATCTAGTGGAGGCACTCTCTATCCAACCAAACACTATTCATGGGAGACTAACTACTCCTCTATACACTATGAAGCATACACTGCCACCAACGTGCAGGCACACTTCCTGAACCTTAATACAAATACCCTTGGTGCACACTTTAACCAGAGGTGCAAACATACCAGACCTGCACCCCCAGGATCATGTCATCACTGGCAATGTCAGATAATAAAGTTGTCTTATTCAAAATGAAAATGAACTTGAAAACCCAGCAAAACTTGCTACAGTTAATAACTACTTTACAACAAACTACATCCTATTAAGTGACAATTTGTCAAAATTCAATGTCCCACCCAGCCCAGAGTTCACAACAGCCCAAGGAGAATTAGTCACAGAAATACTGTACAGATACGTAAATAACTGCATAGAAGCTGCTGAACCTACCAGAACTAAGCCCAAAACAAACTAAAAACAAACCATACAGATGGGATCTTAATCTTAACAGGGTGTATAACAAAAGTAAACAATTATGGCCAAAGTCAGAAAAGTACAGTTGTGTACACTTACCATAAATGTAGACGTTTGAGTGTATTCACTGTTGCAGTCATTACATTTGGGTAATCTGCTGGCAGGTTGCCCGCAGTTGGCCTGATTAACAAAGTCTTGGGTCCTGCATCAGTTGCTGTCCCTTCTTCCATGACGTCAGGTCGTCAGGGGTATAAAACATGCATCCAATGCCATTACATCAGTTTTTCTTGCCCCAGATGTCAGGTGCCCCCCTAATGGGGAGCAAATAAAATTAAAAACAAAAATACACCTCCAACCAAAAGCAAATACACCCAAAAGGCTTTTAAGCATAGTAAAAGAAGGTAGAGGTATAGCCAGAGAAAATTAGGGGGCTGGAGGAAGGGTAACCAGGACTGCAACACTGAATGCACTCAAACATCTACATTTATGGTAAGTGTACACAACTGTACTATGTTCTTCGTGTTTCACTGTTGCAGTCATTACACATTTGGGTAGATTCCCAAAGCTATCTTTGGGAGGAGGAGTTTATACAGCATTAGGGCCAGCTATAAGGCCCTGCAAGACAGCAGTGGCAAAGCCAGCTCTGGATTTAGAGAAAATCGGTAAATGATAAAGCTTGGTGAAAGTATGTACAGAACTCCAGGTAGCAGTTTCTAGAATATCCCTGGTAGGAACACCTCTGAGAAAGGCTGTAGAAGTAGATGCAGCCCTGGTGGAGTGAGATCTGATCCCCTGGGGGATAGGTTTTCCATGGTGCTTATAGCAGAAATGAATACAATGGCTTAACCATTTAAAAATGGTTTGTTTTGAAATAGCCTTACCCCCTGCAGCAAATGCTACCAGCAATTGTTCAGATTTTCTTCGAGATTTAGTCCTGTCCAAGTAGAATCTAAGTTGTCTGTGCACATCCAAGGAATGCAGAATCCATTCCCCTTTGTTCTGTAGATTGGGAAAAAAGGTTGGTGAATGAATGGAGTGATTAAGAGCCGCACTGGAAACCACCTTGGGTATGAAGGATGGATTGGTTCTCAGAGATACCCTGTCCGCATGAAAGATGATGAGACTCCACTGCCATAAGGGCCTGTAATTCAGATATCCTTTTAGCTGAAGTGATTGTTAAAAGGAAGGCTGTTTTCCAAGAAATAAATTTTAAGTCTGCAGAAGTAGCTGTCTCGAAAGGAGGTAGAGTGAGCTTCTCCAAAACAAAGTTAAGGTCCCAGGCAGGGGTAGGGGCTCTCCTGGGTGGTATCAAGTTCTTTGCCCCTCTGAGATACTGCTTGAGCAGGGGATGAGAGAAGAGGGGTGGTTTTGTGTTATAATAAGCTGAAATAGCTGAAGCATGGATTTTAATAGAGAAAAAAGACATGCCCTTGTGAAGCATCTCAGTTAAGTATTGAAAAATCTGAGGTAAACTGGGCGCTGCTGTGCTCATCCCTAAAGATTGATTCCAGGCACAGAATCTTTTCCATTTGTCAGCATAAGATTTTCTAGTACTAGGCCTTCTCGCCTCCAAGATGGCATCCATCACAGATTTGCTGAGGGGTGATAAGGGTGTATTTAAGTGATTAACCAGGCCGCAAGGTTCAATGTTAGAAGCTGAGGGTGCAGAATTTGGTTCTCCTGCTGAGACAGCAAGGAAGGGGTCTGAGGCAGGTGCCATGGAGATATTTGTGACACACTGTGCAGGAGTGTGTACCAGTGTTGGTGTGGCCAGTCTTGAACAATCAAAATCATTCTTGGTTTGTCCTGTTTGACTTTTAGCAGAACTTTGGAAAGCAGAGGCAGAGGGGGAAAGGCATAGACTGAAGGGGCAGAGCATCCACTTTCCAGACTTCTTTGTGGGGGGGAGTCCTTGTGCAAAACTTGTCCAACTGGTAGTTCTAGGGGGAGGCAAATAGACCCATGGCTGGGCTCCCCCATTTGCTTGTCAACATGTTGAAAATCCGTGGTTCCAGTTTCCACTCGTGTGGGCCATGAGATTTCTGCTTAGTCAGTCTGCCAGTGTATTCAATTTTCCTGGCAGGAATTGAGCTTGTAGGTGCACTTGGTAGCTCAAGGCTGTGTTCCACAATGCCATGCCTAGTTTGCAGAGGGGGTAAGAATGTGTACCCCCCTTGCTTGTTTATGTACCACATAACCGTGGTGTTGTCCGTCTTTATCATTAGTTGTCCAGGAACAATGTAGTCCTTGAAGGCTGTCAGAGCATTCTGTACAGCTAACATTTCTTTTTGATTGACATGTAGGTGCATTTGATTTGGGTTTCATTTACCATGAATGCACTTCCCTGCCAGGTGAGCCCCCCCATGCATAGTCTGATGCATCTGTAGTCAGGGTTTGGATGGCAGGGGGTAGTGTGAATGGCAGTCCCTTGTTTTGGTGGCAGGCCTCTGCCCACCATAGGAACTCTAGGCGCAGGCAAGGTATGATAGGAATCATCGTTTCCAGGCTGTGACAATGTTGACTACATAGACATTTTAAGTACCACTGTAGTTTCCTCATATGCAGTCTTGCATATGGAATTAGAAGAATGCAGGAGGCCATGAAACCCAAGGCTTGCAGTATTTGTCTTGCAGGGTTTTTGTGGCCACTTGTTTGAAGTAAGTTACCAAATGAATTTGCTTCTCTGGTGTGAGGAAAGCCATCTGGGCAGTTGTATTCAAGCTTTCACCCAGGAATGTAATCTGTTGGGAAGGTACCAGTTGTGATTTCTTTTCGTTTATGGTGTACCCCAGACAAGTCAGAACCCTTTTTACAAACGCCAGATGATTTAGAAGTATGCCCAGGTTTTCTGCCTGAATTAGACAATAGTCCAGGTATGGATATGTTTGAATATTTCTTTGCCTGCAAAATGCAATAACTGTTGCCAGGCACTTTGTGAATACCCTGGGCACAGTAGACAAGCCAAAGGGCAGTGCAGAGAACTGATAATGCAAGTAGCCTGCTATGAAGCGTAGGTATCTTCTGCAAGATTCCCTCATTGGGATGTGCAGGTATGCTTCTTTTAAATCTAGAGTTGCCAACCAGGCATCTTTGCCTAGCATAGGAAGTAACTGGTGAAGAGTCAGCATCTTGAATTTTGGAATGTCCAGAAAGGTGTTTAGAGTAGACAGGTCCAGAATTGGACGCCATAATTTGTCTTTTCTGGGTACCAGAAAGAGCCTGGAATAGAAACCTTGTCCCTTTTCCTCTTCTTGTACTGGTTGAATAGCTGCCATGTGTAAGAGGGGAAAGTACTTGTTTTTGAGCCTCTGCCCACTGATTTGGGGGCAGGTCTGGTCACCCATTTGGTGTTGGCAACGTGTGGAAATGAAATCTGTATCCCTGGGACACTATTTGAAACCCATTTGTCCTGGGTTATGAGTTCCCAGTTCTTTGCATGAAGAGCAATCTTTCCCCCCAAAGGGGCGACTAAAAGGCAAGTGCTTGGTAATTTTAAAAGGAAGTCATTGAGACTGTTTACCATAGGGGGGTGTCTTGTTATTTCCAGATTTGGAAGTAGAGGCCCCCCACTGCTTAGTTCTGAGAGTCCCCTGGGACTGAAACCTGGTGCTTTTGGAGTGTCTGGGTTTGGCTTGAGAGGATCTGGAAGGAGCTGGAAAAGACCAATTCTTAGTAGGCCAGTGCCTACTAAATCTTGGAGGTTGCACTTGTAAGAAATCTTTAACAGTTTGCATAGATTTAGCTTTATCTTCCATCTTTTTTAGAACTTCTTCAGCCTTACTGCCAAACAGACGGTCCTGATTTAAAGGAACATCCAACAATTTTGCTTTAACATGATCAGGCAAAGATTGCTCCTTAAGCCAAGCATGCCTTCTAAGCACAGACCCAGTAACAGCAGCCCTGCAGGAGTCCTCTAAAGAATCAAAACCACATTGCAAAGTATGTTTTCCAACTTGTTCAGCAGAATGCAATAAATCCTGTAAATCTTTATTTTCCACACAGTCAGGAATCAACATCATTTTCTGTTTAAGCAGTCCAATGGTATGCTGTTGATATTTTAACATATGAAATTGGCAGTTTAAAGCCCTGATTGCCAAGGTTGCAGATCATCAACAATGTCTAGTATAGGAGGTATAGCCAAGGGTCTATGCTGAGGTAGAAGGAGGAAATCCCTAAGCCTCTTTTTTGAATCAGAAAATTCCTGACTTTCCCAGTGGAAATGCTCCCTTAAGGTATGTAAAGTTTCCCCAAAAGAAAAATCCTCAGGAAGGGAAGCAGAGGGAATGGAATCCTCTGCATCAGAATCCTCATAAGTAGGTATGGATAAATACAGGTCATTAGAAGAGTCAGAAGAAACAGAAACCTGATCAGAAGATTCATAATCCAGTTCAGCCCTAGGCCTCTTTGGGGGTGGGGGGGTTGACTACCACTGATTAGAGTAATCAGATCTTCAGCCATTTTGAACATTTGTTTTTTAGTCATAGGGGCCTGCACATGTGCCCTGGGCATAATTTTTTTAGACATAGATCGGGATTTAGGCCTTAGTAATGAAGGTGGAGTTTATTTAATATGCAAGTCTGTAGATCTGAATACACCCTCAGAAGCCGGTGCTTGCACAGCGGCTCCGGACACATCCAAGGTAGAGACATCCGCGGGTTCCATAGGTGAAGCCACTTGTGGCATTCCAGACTCTGAATGGGTCTCAGTAGAGGCCTGCGAATCAGAAGTAGCGGGTATCAGGGGCTGCGAAAGCGCCTCACTGAGTACTGGCGACTGGCTTAGGAGAAGCGTCATCGGCAGTTTTGGACCTCAGCGGCCTGTCTCTGTCTATCTTTGTGTTTTTTCAGAATCCTGGTAGTCGGATGGCTAACCAACGACATTTCTGGATAATTAAACCATGAATCATAATATTTAGAGGCAAAAATATACCAACGATGGATAGTGCGCTGATTAAATAAAGCACAAAACCGACAGCAAGGTACGTCGTGGTCAGGGCCTGGACAAGGAATACAGTACAAATGAAAATCTTTGTGAGGCATTTGCTTTCCACAAGTAATGCAATTAACTTTTACTGACATCGGTAAGGAGCAAGAAAAAGTTTCCCCAATGGGGTACTTCGCTTTAAGTTGAAGACTTCAGTTCTGAAACTCAAAAACGAAAATTAAACTCAAAAACGAAAATTTCAGGAGTCTGCCGACTGGCACTTGCGAACTGCTTCTGCTTCAGGCACCGCAAGGCAAGAAAAACTGATGTAATGGCATTGGATGCATGTTTTATACCCCTGATGACCTGACGTCATGGAAGAAGGGACAGCAACCGACGCAGGACCCAAGACTTTGTTAATTAGGCCGACTGAGGGCAACCTGCCAGCAGATTACCCAAATGTAATGACTGCAACAGTAAAACATGAAGAACATCAGCAACTCTCAACAAGAGCTCACTAATAAAGCTAAACAGTAAACTAAGAGATCTAATTAATTCCAACAAGGCCAATTTCAAGGTCAATATAGCTTCTCAGGCTAAATACAGCTACAAGGCCTTCTACAGCTATGTCCAAAAACCTAAAAGGTAGCTCTCAATATGCTGAACTGATATTAAATGGTACCACCTTCACCAAGCAGGGTGACATAGTGAATCTGCTGGCTGATAAGTTAAGCTAAAACTTTACCCCCCCCCCCCACCACCATTTGTGAAACCTCTACCAGCATAATCCAACCCCAACTATCACCAGGAAGCCAGTCATAGCAGTACTCACTAAAACTAAAAACCCAGCTTTTATGGGGCCAGACAGTATCCCATGTTGCCTCCTAAATAGCCTGCAAGATTACCTATTAGGACCACCCGAGTCACTTTTCAGCCTCAAAACAAGCTATGTACCAAGTGAATGGATGGCAATGGTTATCCTCCTTTACAAGGGTGTACCCATCATCTGACCTAGGAAACTACAGACCTAGTCTGACTAATGGAATATGCAAATCCATGGAATGAATCATCATGGAAATGATCAACAAAGACAGTGGCAACCTACAGACACTGAACCTATGCCAGTTTTTTTTTTTTCAAAGATCATGCCTACTTAACCTGGTAGTCTTTGAGAAGGTAAAGGAAATGAATGAAAGGAAATCCATGTACACCACCTATCTCAGCCTGGCTACGGCACTCTGCACAATACCCCACTCAAGTATTGTGGGCAAACTCACTGAACTAGGCATAAACCCCTACACAACTCACTGGGACTGCCAGCTGGCCATCTGGCTAATAGATAGGCCCCAAGAAGTCAGGATTAGTGAGGCCACCTCCACCAAGAAGCAGGTCCACCAGTGGAGTACCACAGGGCTCTGTGCTGGGCCCACTCCTGTTTGTCATTTACTTCTTGAAGGTCATGGCTAATGTCAAGGGCCTTTGGCTCACCAAGTCCACAGATGACTGAAAATTGGGACCCATCATAAATTATCCACATGACATTTACATCCTGTAAGAGGGTATAACACAAACAAATGACTGGTGTTGAAGCCACAAATTAAAACTCAAGTGCAAAGAGTATTATTGTGCATTTTTGGAAAATGTCTACCCAGGCAAATTACTCCAGATATCCCCAACAGCTGACCCAGTAGTTGGATATCTGGGAACATATGTAGACAGTAATCTGGCCTTTGACCAACACACTGCCAAAGTATTATGAAAATTATTCTATGCTACCCATCTTAAGTAAGGTTATGATAGCCAGGTCCAAGGAAGTTGTAGTATCACTCTACTCATCCCTTATCAGACCCATCATTGAGAACAATGCCTCCCTCGACATGTACCTGACTAGGCATAAGCAACAGATGGAACATCCACAGAGGTTCCTCACCAAGAGGACCAAGGGTATTAATACACTGTCCTATACAAATCACCTTAGAACCCTGTCTCTATACTCAATTTCCTATAGGTTATTGAGAGGTGATCTGTGTTTGGCATACAAAGAATTTTTAGATCCAGCCCCAATGGATCTTTTGAACATCTGCAAAATGAGGAGCACCAGAAAAGTACTGTTGTGTACACTTACCATAAATGTAGATGTTAGAGTGTATTCACTGTTGCAGTCATTACATTTGGGTAATCTGCTGGCAGGTTGCCCTCAGTCGGCCTGATTAACAATTTCTTGGGTCCTGTGCTGATTGCTGTCCCACCTCTATGATGTCAGGTCATCAGGGGTATAAAACATGCAGCCGATGCCATTACATCAGTTTTTCTTGCCCCAGATGTCAGGTGCCCCTCAAATGGGGAGCAAAAAAAAAATATATATATATATATATATATATATATATATACATACATACATACATATACATATATATATATATATATATATATAAGAAACACAAAAATATACCTCCAAACAAAAGCAAATACACCAAAAAGGCTTTTAAGCATAATAAAAGAAAGAAGAGGTATAGTAAAAGAAAAACAGGGGGCTGGAGGGAGGATAACCAGGACTGAAACAGTGAATAAACTTGAACATCTACATTTATGGTAAGTGTACACAACTGTACTATGTTCATCATGTTTCACTGTTGCAGTCATTACATTTGGGTAAAAAGTTAAGGTAGGGAGGATGGATTTATACAGCATTAGGACCAGCTATAAGACCCTTCAAAACAGCAGTGGCAAAGCCAGCTCTGGCTTTAGAAAAAATTGGTAAGTGATAATGCTTGGTGAAAGTATGAACTGAAGTCCAGGTAGCAGCTTATAGAATATCCCTGGTAGGAACACCTCTGAGAAAGGCTGCTGAAGTAGATGCAACCCTGGTGGAATGAGATCTGATCCCCTGGGGGATAGGTTTTCCATGGTACTTATAACAGAAATGAATACAATGGCTTATCCATTCAGAAATGGTTTGCTTTGAAATAGCCTTCCCCTCTGTCCCTGCAGAAAATGCTACCAGCAGTTGTTCAGATATTCTTCGAGCTTTAGTCCTGTCCAAGTAGAATCTAAGTTGTCTGTGTACATCCAATGAATGCAGAATCCGCTCTCCCTTGTTCTGTGGATTTGGAAAGAATGTTGGCAAATGAATGGACTGAGTAAGAGCCACACTGGATACCACCTTGGGCATGAATTATGGATTGGTCCTGATTGACACCCTGTCCGCATGAAAGATGAGGAAAGACTCCAATGCCATAAGGGCCTGTAATTCAGATATCCTTCTAGCTGAAGTGATTGCTAAAAGGAAGGCTTTTTTCCAGGAAAGAAATTTTAAGTGCATTTGCAGCTGGTTCGAAAGGAGGTAGAGAGAGTTTCTCCAATACAAAGTTAAGGTCCCAGGCAGGGGTTGGAGCTCTCCTGGGTGGTCTCAAGTTTTTGGCCCCTCTGAGATACTGCTTTAGAAGAGAATGAGAGAAGGGGGGTCTGTGTTGTAATGAGATGAAATGGCTGATGCATGTATTTTTATAGAAGAAAAAGACAGGCCCTTATGAAGCATCTCAGTTAAATATTGCAAAATCTGAGGTAAATTGGGCACTGCTATGCTCATCCCTTGAGATTGATTCCAGGCACAGAATCTTTTCCATTTGTCAGCATACAATTTTCTAGTACTAGGTCTTCTCACCTCCAAAATGACATCCATCACAGGTTTGCTGAGGGATGCCATTGGTGAATTTTAGTGATTAGCTAAGCTGCAAGATTCAATGTTTAGAGCTGAGGGTGCAGAATTTGGTTCTCCTGCTGAGACAGTAAGGAAGGTGTCTGAGGCAGGTGCCACTGAGAAATGTGTGACACACTGCGCAGGAGTGGGTACCAGTGTTGACGTGGCCAGTCTGGAGCAATCAAAATTATTTTTGGCTTGTCCTGTTTGACTTTTAGTAGAACTTTGGAGAGCAAAGGCAGAGGGGGAAAGGCATAGACTGATAGTTTTTTCCAGCTGAAGGACAGAGCATCCACTTTCCAGGCTTTTTTGTGAGGAGTTCTTGTGCAATATTTGTCCAACTGGTAGTTATGGGGCGAGGCAAAAAGATCTATGTCTGGGCTCCCCCATTTGTGTGTCAACATGTTGAAAAACCATGGTTCCAGTTTCCATTCGTGAGGGTCCATGAGATTTCTGCTTAGTTCGTCTGCCACAACATTCTGCTTTCCTGGCAGGAATTGAGCTTGTAGTTGTACTTGGTAGCTCAAGGCCGTGTTCCACAATGCCATGGCTAGTCTGCAGAGGGGTAGGAATGAGTACCCCCCTGCTTGTTTATGTACCTGGAAGAAGGTAGTCCTTGAAGGCTGTTAGTGCATTCTATACAGCTAGCATTTCTTTTTGATGGATATGAAGGTGCATTTGATTTGGGCTCCATTTGCCCTGAATGCACTTCCCTGCCAGGTGAGCCCCATATGCATAGTCTGATGTGTCTGTAGTTAGGGTTTGGGTGGCAGGGGGGTGGTGTGAATGGCAGTCCCTTGTTTTGGTGGCAGGCCTCTGCCCACCATAGGAACTCTAGGCGCAGGCAAGGTATGATAGGAATCATTGTTTCCAGGCTGTGACAATGCTGACTCCATAAACTTTTTAAGTACCACTGAAGTTTCCTCATATGCAGTCTTGCATATGGAATTAGAAGAATGCATGAGGGCATGAACCCCAAGGCTTGTAGTATTTGCCTTGCAGATAGCAGGGTTTTTGTGGCCGCCTGTTTGAAGTAAGTCACCAAATTAATTTGCTTTTCTGGTGTAAGGAAAGCCATCTGGGCAATTGTATTCAAGCTTGCACCCAGGAATTTTTTGAGAAGGTACCATTTGAAATTTCTTTTTGTTTATGGTGTACCCTAGCCAGGTTAGAAGTCTTTTTACAAACGTCAGATGTTTTAGAAGAATGTCCTGGTTTTCTGCCAGAATTAGACAATCATCCAGGTATGTATATATTTGAATATTTCTTTGCCTGCAAAATGCAATTCGTGGAGCCAGGCACTTTGTGAATACCTGGGTGCAGTAGACTAGCCAAAGGGCAGTGCAGAAAACTGATAACGCATGCAGCCTTCTTTGACGCATAGGAATCTTCTGCAAGATTGCCTGATTGAGATATGCAGGTAAGCCTCTTTTAAGTTGAGAGTTACCAACCAGGCATCCTTGCTAGCATAGGAAGTAACTGGTGAAGAGTCAGCATCTTGAATTTTGGAATGTCCAGAAAGGTGTTTAGAGTAGACAGGTCCAGAATTGGATGCCATGATTTGTCTTTTCTGGGTACCAGGAAAAGTCTGGAATAGAAACCTTGCCCCTTTTCCTCTTCTGGTACTAGATGAATTGACCCCATGTTTAAGAGGGAAAGTACTTGTTTCTGAGCCTCTGCCCACTGGTTTGGGGGCAGGTCTGGCCACCCATTTGGAGTTGGCAGCGTGTGAAAATAAATCTGTATCCATGGGACACTATTTAAAACCCATTTGTCCTGGGTTATAAGTTGCCAGTTTCTTGAATGAAGAGCCAGTTTTCCCCCCAAAGGGGCGGCTAAGACGTAAGTGCTTGGTAATTTCAAAGGGAAGTCACTGAGACTGCTTACTGTAGGGTGGTGCCTTGTTGTTTCCAGATTTGGAAGTGGAAGCACCCCATTGCTTAGTTCTGAAAGTCCCTTGGGACTGAAACCTGGTGGTTTTGGAATGTCTGGGTGTGGCCATAGTGGCTCTGGAAGGAGCTGGAAAGGACCAGTTCTTAGTAGGCCAATGCCTACTAATTCTAGGAGGTTGCACTTGTAAGAAATCTTTCACAGTTTGAATAGATTTAGCTTTATCTTCCATCTTTTTTAGAACTTCTTCAGCCTTATTGCCAAATAAGTGGTCCTGCTGTAAAGGAGCATCCAAAGTTTTGCTTTAACATGATCAGGCAGAGATTGCTCCTTAAGCCATGCATGCCTTCTAAGCACAGACCCAGTAACAGCAGCCCTAAAAGAGGCCTCTAAGGAATCAAAACCACACTGCAAAGTATGTTTGCCAACTTCTCAGCTGAATGCAATAAATCTTGCAAATCTTTATTCTCCACACAGTCAGAAATCAACATAATTTCCTGTTTAAGCAGTCCCATGATATGTTGTTGATATTTTAGCATATGGAATTGACAGTTTAAAGCCCCAACTGCTAAGGTTGCAGAAGTGCAAACCTTTTTACCCCATCTATCCAGTGCCCTGCAGTCTCTATCAGAAGGGGTAGTGTTTTTAGCAGTAGAAGCCTTAATGTCCTTGGGCCCCTGAGAAACGGTTTCAGGGTCCGCAACAGGATTTTTGAAAAGGAATTTGTGGGACTCTGGAACCCTGTAGTACCTGTCTGGTTTGCTAGGGGCTGGAGGCAAGGAATCAGGGGACATACTAGGGGCTGGAGGCAAGGAATCAGGGGACATACTGGATTCCGAAAACACATCAACAATATCTAGTACAGAAGGTATAACAAAGGCCTATGTTGAGGAAGAAGGAGGAAATCTCTAAGCCTCTTTTTGGATTCAGAGAAATCCTGACTTTCCCAGTGGAAATACTCCCTTAAGGTATGTAAAGTTTCCCCAAAAGAGAAATCCTCAGGTGGAGAAGCAGAGGGAATGGAATCCTCTGCATCAGAGTCCTCATAAGTAGGTATGGGCAAATCCAGATCATTAGAAGAGTCAGAAGAAACAGAGTCCTGTTCAGAAGATTCATAGTCAAATTCAATCCTAGGCCTCTTGGGGGGGGGGGGGGGGGGTTGACTACCCCTGATTAGAAGTAATTAAATCTTCAGCCATTTTGGCCTGAACATGTGACCTGGGCGTTGTTTTTTTTTAGACATAGATCAAGATTTAGGCCTTAGCACTGAAATTGGAGTTAGTATAATATGCAAGTCTGTAGGCCTGAATACACCCTTAGAAGCCGGTGCCTGCTCAGCGGCTCTGGACCCATCCAAGGTAGAGACATCCGCAAGTGCCATATGTGAAGCATCACATGGCATACCGGACTCTGAATGGGTCTCAGTAGAGGCCTGCGAATCAGAAGTAGCGGGTATCAGGGGCTACAAAAGCACCTCACTGAGTACCAGCGAACTGGCGACTGGCTTAGGAGAAGCATCGTCAACAGTTTTGGACTGCAACGGCCTCTCTTTTTCTTTGCGTTTTTTCACTACTCCGATGGTCGGGTGGCTAACAGACGTCATTTCTGGATATTTAAACCGAGAACAGAAATATTTTGAAGCAAAAATGTACTGACGACGGATAGTGCGCTGATTAAAATAAAGCACAAAACCAATAGCAAGGTACGTCGTGGTCAGGGCCTAGGCAAGGAATACAGTACAAATGAAAATCCTTATGAGGTATTTGCTTCCCACAAGCAATACAATTATTAACTTTTACTGACATTGGTAAGGAGCAAGAAAAAGTTTCCCCAATGGGGTACTTAGCTTTAAGTTGAAGACTTCGGTTCTGAAACTCAAATGAAAATTTCAGGAGTTGGTCGACCAGCACTTGCAAACTGCTTCTGCTTCAGGTACCATGTGGCAAGAAAGGCAGATGTAATAGCGTCAAGCTGCATGTTTTATACCCCTGACGACCTGACGTCATGGAAGAAGGGACAGCAACCGACGCAGGACCCAAGACTTTGTTAATCAGGCTGACTTGAGAGCAGATTGCCCAAATGTAATGACTGCAACAGCTTAACACGATGAACATCAGTAGATCCAAGGATATGAACTTTACTTGTGACACACCAAACATGCTGGTGAAACAGATATGTGAATCAAAGGATCCCCCATGCTCTGGAATAGGCTCATTATCTATGTGAAGCAGAGTCCATCACTAACTATTCAAACATAACATTGACCGTAAGATGGAAAATTGCAAATTCATCCCAGGCTAGTCCCCATGTCGCTTATAGACTGAAGCCAGCAATAAACATTCCCCAACTACCATAGCCCCCCCCCCCCAATAACTTCTTAGTTAACAGGGGAATGTTAATTAGGAGGTTGCTAACAGCCCTTGTGGTCATTAGCCTAGTACAAACCTATGAACATATGAGAGACAGGAGGAACCTGGTCAAGGAGAAGGAGAGAAAATGTGTCAGGTGGAGGCAGATTTGTCCTGAAAAGAGGTCTGGGTGGATATATCAGAACATTCTCTTAGGAGCATACCTGCACAGATATACCTATACCAAATATACATACACAGAGATTCCTAGATTTCGTAAACACAAACTCCCTGGACCAGATAGTCAATACACCAACAAGGGGTGCAACCATACTGGATCTGGTGCTCACTAATATGGGAAGAGTACTGCACAATCCCTACTGTAATGCCTTGCCTGGTAAGGTCAGACCACAAAATGGTCTCCTTTGAAGTAAAAAATAAAACCTGGCCCCCCAGCTAAACCTGGAATATTCAGGAACTATTCAAAGGCTAACCTCCTGCAATTAAGCAAGAACCTGGAAAATTTTCAAGCCCCCATAAATCCTGAGAAGACTGCTGCCTATGCAAAACTGTTTACAGAAACCCTGTACAAGCATGTTAATAGTTGCATAGAAGCAACTATATCCACCAGGTAAAAGTACAGAACTAACTGAAAAAACCACCCTGGTGGAATCACAAAATCAACAGGCTGTATAACAGGACAAAGAAAATCATGGCAAATATTAGGAGGTGCAGCACCCAGCAGGATAAAAGCACTCTCAAACTAAACAACTCAGAGGATAAATAGTCTACCAAAGCCAAATTTGAGGTAAGTTTGGTCTCCCAGGCCAAGGACAACCACAAAGCATTCTTTAGCTGTGTCTGCAACCTCAAAGGCAATACACAATTGTGTGCAGGGCTAATTGTAAATGGAGGCACCCTATACTGAGACAGAAGACGTAGCAAACCTACTAGCTGATAAATTCAGCTCCAACTTTACCCCTCTCTCCCCCCTCAACTTTCCCTCAGGAAATATCAAATACAACTCCCCCTACTATCACTAGGGAACAGATCCTTAATCCTCTCTCTAAGACCAAGAACACTGCATCAGTGGGGCCCAGACAATATCCCAGGATGTCTTCTAAATAGCATGAAACATGACCCATCAGTGCCTCTGGAATTACTATTTAACTGTGCCTCCAAACAGGTTTCATGCCTCATGAAAGGAGAAAGGCAACAGTCATCCCTCTGCACACAGGTGGGCTATCTACAGACCCTGGAAACTACACACCCATAAGTCTCACTAGTCTTGTATGTAAAGCCATGGAAAGAATTATCATAGAGATGATCAATAAAGATATAGTAAACCACTAGACACTGGACCCAACCCAGTTTGGTTTCGTCAAGGGCAGATCATGCCTACAACCTGGTAGACTTCTTCGAGAAGGTCACCAAAGCAATGGACGAGGGCAAAGTCATTCACGCTGCCTACCTTGACCTGGCCAAGGCATTCGACCCAATACTCCATTCAGGCATTGTTGACAAACTCAAGAGGTTAGGTACAAATCCGTATGTCACCCAGTGGACAGCCAACTGACTCACAGACAGGACCCAGGAAGTCAGAATTGGAGAGTCCACCTCTACAAAGAGGCCAGTCACAAGTGGAGTCCCTTAGGGATCAGTCCTTGGACGCTCCTTTTTGGCATTTACTTCTCAGAAGTCAAGACCAATTTTAGTGGTCTCTGGCTAGCTAAATTTGCAGATTATTTCAAATTAGGAGCAGCCGTTGAATCTCCAAGAGTGGATGACACAGATAAACAACTGGTGTCAGAGCCATGGACTAAAACTAAATGCCAAGAAATGCATAATAGTATCCTTTGGGAAGTTATACATCCCTGGTAACTATCATATTGACAACACAACCCTTAAAGCTGACCAGTAGTCAGGGACTTAAAGACACACATAGATAGTAATCTACCCTTTGACCATCATGTATCTACTGTGGTGAGGAAATCATTCTATATTGCACAACTTCTAAACAAAGGTATGGCATCTAAGTCCAAGGAAGTCATTGTTCCACTGTATTCAGCATTCATCCGACCTATCATCGAGTACAATGCCCCCTTTGCTATGTACCTAGCCAGGCACATCCAACAATTGGAACGTCCACAGAGGTTTCTCATTAAAAGAATACAGGGCGCAAGTAAAATGTCCTATGCAGACACCTGAAGTCCCTATCCCGGTTTTCTGTCACCTACAGGCTTTTAAGGGGAGATCTATGCCTGACATACAGGGCATTCTCAGACCCCATTCTGATGGACCTCCTGCATATCCACAAAATAAACAGCACCAGAATTACCTGTAATGACTTAAACCTTGCCTGTGAAATAAATAAGTCCTGATGGAGAGATAGGTATGCATCCTAGAGACTACAGAGTCTATGGAACAGGCTCCCCATCCATGTGAAGCAGAGTTCCTCCCTAACCCAATTCAAGTGCAACTTGGACAACTGGATGGGAAACCAGAAATTCATCCCTGGTTTGGCACCTATGTCTCTAATGGAGACAGGTAACCTGTAAATGGTTCATCTGCCAAACCCCTGCTTACACTTATCAAGGGTATCAGAACTTCTCAGAGATTTTGGATGCATGGCTAGGCTTAAAAAGGCCCTTGTGGTTGTTATCCTAGTAAACACTTATGAACCTTTTTCCTTTTAGAAGTCTAATGAGGTTACCTACAAAGGCCGACTTAAAGGATAGTTTCTTTGAAATGTGGGTATGGGAAAACAAAAAATTGTTCAAGGTCCTGTATAACTTTACCTTTGTCTTGTACAGTCTTCAACAAGTCAGCAGCAGCTGCATGAAAGAGATTTTGATTGCCCAAAGGAGCATCAAGGAGCTTGGCCCAGTATCATTAGGTATGGCCTGGTGGCAAAGCCAAGAGTACTTCCTCATAACTGAACCTGAAGCAGCAGCTGTAGAAGATGCATCAGCTGCATCCTAACTACATTCGCTAGAGTGGTGGGCTACCTGTGAAGTAATACTCATTAAGGAGGGGCAGCAGTCCTACCTTCAGGGGGAGGAATGTCTGAGACCCCCCCCCCCCAAGTTGAAACAAAAGTGCCAAAACATACCCGGTCATATGGGTTCAATAATTTATGGACCTTAATGCCAGAGTACCTGAAGTATAAACCTTTTGCCACAGCGTCTTCATAGCCAGACTATCTATCAAAAGGGAACAGTTTTGTAAGAGGGTAAAGGCTTTGATGGCTAGTCATCAGAAACAGAGGCCACAGCAGGGTCTAAAGGAGGACAAGTCTAAAGGTACTTAAAGGCCTGAAGCACCTTATGAAAAGATCAGATTTCTTAGGAGCTGGCGGTTGGGAATCAGGAGCCAAAGAGGCAGCTGCAAATGTATCTAACCAAGTATCCAACATAGAGGGAACAGCAGGAAGATTTAGGAGATTCCATTTGTAACAGCTCATAATACCTTTTTTGAATGTCAGAGACCTAGGAGCAATCCCATTTGAAATGCTCCATCATGTGAACCACTGTGACTCCCAAAGGACAACTCTTCAGTGGGAGGATCAGGACTCAAGGAATCCTCCTCCTCAGACCCACAGTCTAAAGGGAGAATTTGTGAGGACCAATCCAAGGATTCATCCCCTGGATCCACCTCCTCATCCAAAGAATCTTATTCCCTAGTCCTTTCTACTAGAGTAGATACCAAAGCGAAACAGTAACAGATAACCTCTTTAGGGGCATCAAGGCCATCAGGACATTTAATAAATATGGGTAAAGTCCTGCCATTTTCCTCTGTGGATCCTTAGCAATGGGAGGAGTGTGCTCATTTTTCTGTTTCTTCTTTAATGGGACATCAGCTTTGACCAACCTAGGGGGCTCAGAGCCATGCCTAGACTCAAATAAGGTTACCATGAACCTTTTCCCTAACGAGAATCTAGGGAATCCACCTAAGCTTTCTGGAAATGATCTTCCATGGTTTCCCTCAATATCCATGGCAGACATTTACATGGCCTCAGAGGACAGAAAGAATCCAATTCCATACTGACCTCCAACAGGGTCACTGCAAAAGAAACCACAGTCAGCATCGGGCAGTCTTTGGGGGTCTTCACCCACCTCAAGAAGTCTGTGGGAGTCTGGACAACAGCAGAGTCAGACAGAGACTTTTTAGTCTTCTTTTTAAGAGATGGCTGTACCTTGGGGTGGGCAGATTCAGTCATGGTACTCTGGGTCAAAATGACGAGCATAGGTTTCTCAAGGTAAGACAGACACCTGCAAAAACTCTTGGGAACAAAAGCCTGACAAATTGTTCACTGGGTATGATTATGTGAAGCACCTAGGCAGAATAAACACTTTTTGTAAATGATTTTTAAGTGGAATCTGCCTCCCTCACTGACAGTTTCACTTCCTGGAAGACATGAACCCTATGTACACAAAGAAAAGAATGAACCCCAATGGGTCACTTACCTGTACATGGCTCGGAAGAAGCCAGCTCAGTGAACGGCTTTCAGACTGACATTCCACTGTGTCGTCCAGACAGGCATCAAGTAAGTTCAAAGTATTAAGTCAATGTACATCACCTTTGTGGCATACCCCACAGGGGAAACAGAAGCATACTTGTGACATATGATGCTAGGAGGATGTAGAGGCTTTAGTATACTGGCTGGATGTTGGGTTATCCTTTGCAGGAGACCCCACAAGTGATGAATACTGCAGCACTGATAAGAAAGGATATCTGTGGGTTCATTCATTTTTTGCCATGTTATTTTTTGAATCTGTTACAAACTTGAGAAAAGAATTTTAATATTTGCTTTTCACTAGTACCACTACTACTCTTTGGTAATGTAGGTTTAACAAAATAAACAAATAAAGGTGATGAACCAGTTTGCCAGCAAACCATCTGGCTACTATGGTAGTGGTCTTGATCAGAGTGAATTAATCAACATTTCATTTGAATGACTTTGTACCCCCTTCCACAGAATTGGTGCAACCCCAGTGCATGTTTATAACAGTACGTGGGCTAGATTGTGTTGATTCTTTGTCTCAAATGGCTAATTTCTATCCTACCTACATTTTCTACTTCTTTATATCACTCACCTTCCTACCATCACTCGTGACTAGTCTACTCTAGTTATATCTTCATCTCTAAGTTTCACATTCTTAGTCCACAAATGCCTCTACCCCATTTACCATTCAAATGATCAAAACACTACTATCTTGGAACCTGTAACATTGCTATTACTTTGGGACAAACATTAAACCGCTTTTGATTTATACTGTAATATGCTCAAGTAAGTTTTTGATTATTGTTCATTTTTGTAAGTCACTATTAATAAATCTCTTGCCTAATCATCATGCTAGCTCAACTATGAAGTACTTTTAAATGTTTTCACATTTATGAAGTTTTTCTCCCTGGGTGTCCACTCAAAAGGGCTCTTGAATGGTCCAGTTGGACAATCCCAAAAAACAAATGCAGTAAATAAATGTAAAGGTTTATTACTCATGGTTTTACAGGAGCAAAACAGATGAAATGGGATCTTGACAAATTTTACTTGTGATATTTGGGGCAAAATCTAGTTTCTTAAAAGCCACTTTAAATCATAGATGTACAATGTATAATATATCAGACAGTTATCAAAAAAGTTAGTAAGAAAAGAAAAACACCTCTCCCTCTGTGAAGAAACAATTTTCTTTCAACACTATTAAGCTAAAATGTGTATTGATAATAATTAACCAGAAAGTAAACATTTGGAAGAGAAGGGGAAACAGTTACTAATGTGCTAAAAATGGAACTAAAACATAAGGGAGTGTCCTTAAAGAGAGACAGCAGAAACACAAAATCTGGGGTAGGGGGAAATGACTCTCCCTCTTACTAGTAAATCACTAGCTAAACACAACATACATATCAATAGAACTGAAACTGCTCTGCAAATCTGTACACTGTGGTCCAGTGGCACAAAGTTTGATTCCCTCAGCTTCCGTTGTCTGTGTGACTGAGCAAGTCACCACACTCAGGCTGAGCCTGAAAAAAAGTCCATGGAGATCATTGCTCTACTCCGAAAGACAAATACAAATAAATCAGTTTTTGTTCAGCACTGTCTCAGATGCAATGTACAGCATTAAATATTTAAATATAAGTGATAGCATAGCAATGGCAGGGTAATTAGCTTTGCACAAATTACATTGTACACATGATTTAATTCTAACAGCTAACAAAATTTTCTGCCGAAGTAGCTTTAAGCAAATCAGTTAATCGAGATATTTATTCAAGGTCAAGTCAGAAAACTGGCAGCATTTTTTTTTCATTTCTTGTACCTGATTAAAAAGGAGATATACACCATTTAAAAATGTTTTCACTTCCCACTCTAGTGACTTGGATATTAATTCAGTAAACAAGAAAAGTGTCACACTTTTTGTGTATAATCACATGTAATTAAACATCCTAATGAAAAATTTGTTAAAGTAAACATACAAGAAAAATGGATTCCTGGAATGTAATTTTTAGTGTGTGCTATAGAGATAAAAGACATTTTAGTCTAATGGTGTGTCTTGAAAATAGATAGGGCTATAAAATTACTCAGTGCTGACTGTAGTATTATTATTAATACTTCGGTCCTTTGTTTACTTCCTAAGCAAGATGCACAGTCGCATCTGATTTCTCACTGTAAAGCAATATAGAGACCATCAATACTTTAGAATGCTCAAAGCTTCACTTTGTAACAACATGCCTTCTTGCAAACTGCCTACAGAGCACACTGATAAGGGCTGCATTGTAAATGTTTTATAGTGTACAGTCAGACAGGAAAAAATACAGTAAATGACAGTTTGAGGACAGAGCTCTCAACTGTCTCGGACTTGCAAAACGCCCCTGATTTTGCATCATACTCTTGCTCTGTCGCCAGAAAAGTGCTTGACTTCCAAAAAATCACTGAACCAGTCAATAATGCCATAGTCTCATTATTGTTCTAAAACTTGTTCTACTAGCTTCTTAAGTGACGTCGAGTAATATTTAAAAATGTCCCTGATTTCGAATCTTAGACACCCATTTTTTTTTACTTTGTCTCAGATTCTTGAGGAAAGATGACCGCTTCACTGGAAAAAAATCCCCAAGTATTATAATTCATTTCAGGGTCACTGATATTCCATTTTGCTAGTAGAAGAGAATAGGTTATCCTAACTCTGAGTAGGGTATTAGAAAAAAGAGACAAAAAAGGGAAAAAAAAAACATTTCTATGGAATTATGCATTTTTATGCTAGAGCACTCATTCACCATAACTTTTACTTCTTATATACAGTAGTTATAATACTGTCAGATTGAGTGTTCCATGCCTGGAATCTGTTTAGTTTTACATATTCATAAATATCACTGGTATATTTCTTGGATTTCATATCATGAAAATAGAATTCCATTTTTAAGAACCATGAATCAGTGTACCTGTTCATATGATATTATAACTCAGATAATCTAATCATATGGTTCAGATTGCATTATCTGTTCCACTAGGATTGCCACAAGGGTTGAACCATGCCTGCTAAACATATTACATTTTCTGAAATGCAAAGTACAGAACATACGGGAGTAAAAGTACACTGTAGTTAATCAATGGGATAATTAGTATTCAGTATATATACACACACACAGGAGACAAAAATAGTGCATCGCCTTGAATGTAGACTAATTAAAACTCAGACTACCCATTACACTAATGAAATGGCCAGGACCTGGACCACTTCTAAACACACTCTCCTTAAAGCTAAAGTCAATGGCTACACAAACAGCCAATATATTTAGATTATCTACACAACCAGTGATGTGTACAGTAAATTCACCTTCTAACCCTACATTACTGCAACAAAAAAACTAGAACCTGATCAGTATTTAATGCTTCAGAAAAATGTGGGAATACAGAAATAACCAAGAAAAGACAGCTACACTAGCATTATGGAAAAAGTACAGTTGTGTACACTTACCATAAATGTAGATGTTAGAGTGTATTCACTGTTGCAGTAATCAAATTTGGGTGATCCCTGCCAGGGTAGCCCTCAGCCGGCCTGAATACCAGAGACTTAGCATTTCTGCGTTGGTTGCTGTCGCTTCAGGACTGACGTCAGGTCATCAGTAGTATAAAGTAAGGCAGCCAATGCCATTATATCGGTTTTTCTTGTCCTAAGCTGTCAGGAGCCCCCCCCCAAGTAGGAGCTAGGTTCTGGTGGAAGAACCCCACCAGTGGAAAATAAATACCAATATGTCCCTTGTAAGAAAAGAGAATAAAGGGGGATGAAGGGAGGGAAACCAGGACTGCAACAGTGAATGCACTCAAACATCTACATTAATAGTAGGTGTAACACAACTGTACTATGTTCTTCGTGTTTCACTGTCGCAGTCATCACATTTGGGTTGATTTCCAAAGTTGAGGAAATGGGTGGAGGCAGTCAAGGAAACTAGGGCCTGGCTAGGATGCCTTGCAAGACTGCAGAGGCAAACCCTGCCCTGGATCTGGAGAAGAGAGGCAGGTGGTAATGCTTGGTAAAAGTGTGAACAGATGTCCAAGTGGCAGCCTTCAGGATGTCCCTGGTGGGGACTCCTCTGAGGAAAGCTGCAGAGGTGGAGGCTGCTCTGGTGGCGTGTGTCCTGACCCCTTTGGGGGGAGGCTTTCCATGTTGCTTGTAGCAGCAGTAGATACAGTGTGCTATCCATTTGGAGATGGCTTTGCCTTCTCCTCCTGTAGCAAAGCTAACCAGCAATTGATCAGACTTTCTGAAAGATTTAGTCCTGTCTATATAGAATTTGCACTGTCTGTGCACATCCAGAGAGTGCAGAATCCTTTCCCCCTTGTTCTGTGGATTAGGAAAAAAGGTGGGCAAATGAATGGCTTGGTTGCGAGCCACACTGGACACCACCTTGGGCATGAAAGATGAGTTAAGTTCTGAGGGATACCCTGTCAAAATGGATGATGATGAAGGGTTCCACAGCCATGAGCGCTTGTAGCTCAGAGACTCTTCTGGCTGAAGTGATGGCCAGCAGGAATTCTGTTTTCCAGGAGAGAAATTTTAGCTCTGCAAGAAGCTGGTTCAAAAGGGAGCAGGGTGAGTTTTTCCATTACAAAGTTAAAGGTCCCAAGACAGTGTTGGTGCCCTTCTGGGTGGCCTCAAGTTGCTGGCCCCTCTTAGGAACTGTTTGATCAAGGGGTGTGAGAAAAAGGGGCTGCTCAGTGGAAAAATGAGCAGAAATAGCAGAGGCATGAATTATTATAGAGAAGAAAGAGAGGCCACTGTGTACTAGGTCAGCTAAGTAATACAGGATGAGAGGGAGGGAGGGCTGTGCCGTATTGGCTCCCTTAGCCTGGATCCAGGTGCAGAACTTTTTCCATTTGTCAGCATAAGACTTTCTAGTGCTAGGCGTCTGGCCTCATGGATAACATCTAGAACCTGTTTAATAATGTTGGCAGATTGGTTGGGGGTTAGGGAACAAGCCAAGCTGCCAAATTGAGTGTCTGCAATTGAGGATGCATGACTTCCCCTTCCCGCTGGGTCAGGAGGTTTGGAATCTGAGGAAGATGCCATGGGGGCAGTAAGGAGAGGCTGCACAGCAAGGGGTACAAGTCTGGAGCTATAAGAATGGTCCCTGGTTTTTCCTCCTTTATTTTGAGCAGTACCCTGGGGATGAGAGGTGGTGGGGGAAAGGCATAGACCGATACACTGACCCAGGGGACAGGGCATCCATTTTCCAAGCCATGCAGTGATGCTCCCTGGTGCAGAATTTGCTGAGCTGATGGTTGGTATGGGAGGCAAAGAGGTCGACCTTCAGTGTGCCCCATTTTTGAGTTATTAGGATGAAGGTTCTTCTGTTGAGCTGCCACTCGTGTGGGTCCAAAAGATTTCTGCTTAATTGGTCTGCCAGAGAGTTGAGAGAGCCTGGTAGGAATTGTGTTAACAGGTGTAGTTGCATGGCAGAGGCTGTGTGCCAAAGGGTCATGGCCAGCCTGCATAGAGGGTAGGAGTGAGTCCCTCCCTGCTTGTTGATATATCACATCACAGTGGTGGTGTCTTTTTTGATCTGGAGAGCCCCTGGAGAGAGAAGGGGCTTGAAGGCCATTAAGGCGCGCTGCACAGCCATCATCTCTTTTTGAATGATGTGCAGAGGGATTTGCTGTGGGCTTCACTGACCCTGTATTCACCTGCTGTCCAAGTGTGCACCCCAAGCATAGTCTGATGCATCTTTGGTGAGGGTCTGGGGGGTCTATATTAGAACATCGAAGTTTCAAAACTTCAGATGTTCTAATATCGAACCCTATTACGCGAAAGTTGAAAATATCAAAGCAAGGGAAAAACATTTTTTTTCCTAAGGAAAGAATTCAGTTGTCCGTTTTTGTTGCTTTGGTATTTTCAGTGCTGTGGTGTAAAGTTACGGGTCGGGTTCAGGTAAGTGTGTGATTGAGTTAGGGTTAGGGTGTGGGTTAGGTATGTGTGTGATTGTGTGGATGTGACGGTTAGGGCGGGTTAGGTGAATTAGGGTTAGGGCACGGGTCAGGTAAGTGTGCGATAGTGATGGACCTTAGGGTTAGGGTTTGGGTTAAGGTAAGTGGATAGATAGTGGTGTGTGTATAGTTTAGTGTAGGCTTAGGTGTAAGATTGTAGGTGTATGTGTGTGGATTGCCATTTGTTTGGTGTGCTTGTGTTGTGTATGTGTTTTGGAACAACAAATTTATTTCCCTAGGAAAAAATTCGCTGTTCTGTATGTTCAATGTTTTTAGCTTTCGCGTAATAGGGTTCGATATTAGAACATTCGAAGTTTTGAAACTTTGATGTTCTAATATAGACCCAGGTCTGGGTGGCAGGGGGTGGTGAGAAAGGCAGTCCCTTGTTGTGGGACCATGCTGTTGCCCACCCAAGAAAATCTTTTCTTAGGCAAGGAATTATGGGTATAAGAGTTTCCAGGTCTTGAGAGTGTTGCCACCAAAGGCTTTTTAGGTACCACTGAAGTTTCCTCTTATGCAGTCTGGCATATGGAATGAGTAGTATGCAAGATGCCATGAACCCCACAGCTTGCATGATCTGCCTTGCAGATAACTGGGGCCTGGTGGCTAGTTGAGAGAAGTAGGTTGTCAGGAAAATTTGTTTCTCTGGTATAAGGTATGCCATCTGGGATGCTGTGTCCAGGCTTGATCCCAGGAAGATAACCCTTTGGGTGGGCACCTGTTTGGATTTCTTTTTGTTGATTGTGTACCCTAGGGAGGTTAGTGGTGTCTTTACAAAGGCAAGGTGTTTGAGTGGCTTTTCCTGACTGTCTGCCTGAATAAGGCAGTCGTCTAAGTATGGGTAAATCTGAGTATTTCTTTGTCTGCAAAAGGAAATGGTCGGAGCCAGACATTTTGTGAAAACTCTGGGAGCAGTAGATAAGCTAAAGGGAAGTGCAGAGAAAGTACAGTTTTGTACACTTACCATAAATGTAGATATTCAAGTGTATTCACTGTTGAAGTCATCACATTTGGGTTATCTGCCTGCAGGTAGCCCTCAGCCGGCCTGAATACCAGAGTCTTGGGATGTCTGCATCAGATGCTGTCACTTCTTCCATGACGTCAGGTCGTCAGGGGTATAAAACATGCAGCCGGATGCCATTACATCAGTTTTTCCTTGCCCCAGATGTCACGTGCCCCCAAAATATAAAGCAATTATATGGTGTGAAACACCCCCAGCAAAAAGCAAATAAACATAGTAAAAGATTTGCCAAACCAAAAAGGATAGTTGAAAGCAAAGACAATCAGGGGGCTGGAGGGAGGGTAACCAGGACTGCAAAAGTGAATATACTCTAACATCTACATTTATGGTAAGTGTACACAACTGTACTATGTTCTTCGTGTTTCACTTTTGCAGTCATCACATTTGGGTTGATTCCCAAAGCTAAGGAAGGGTGGAGGTAGATTAAGAAGCATTAGGCCTGGCAATCAGGCCCTGTAAGACTGCTGTGGCAAATCCAGCTCTGGATTTAGAAAAGATAGGCAAGTGGTAATGCTTGGTGAAAGTGTGTACTGAGCTCCAGGTTGCAGCTTCCAGGATGTCCCTAGTAGGGACTCCTCTGAGAAATGCAGTAGAGGTAGATGTTGCCCTAGTGGAATGTGGTCTTATCCCCTGTGGGGTAGGTTTTCCATGGTGCTTGTAGCAGAAATGGATGCAGTGTGCTATCCATTTAGATATGGTTTGCTTTGAAATGGCCTTCCCCTCTGCCCCTGCAGCAAAAAGTACAGTTTTGTACCTACCATAAATGTAGATGTTCGAGGATCCACATTGCTGCAGTCCTAACTATTGGGTAGTCCGCTGTCCAGTCGGCCCGAATACCAAAGTATATGGCTGACGTCGGTCAGGGCGCATTAGACTGACGTCAGTAGGTCAGGGTACTAATGCGCATGACCGACGCCATATCCTCAGTCTTTTCTTGCCCCAGATGTCAGAAGACCCTGAAAAGATAAGGCCAAAAACCAAAAACTCCCAAAATACCTGCACCAAAAAATATATATATACAATATATACACAATTAGCAGAATATAACCTCACCAACACAACCACCCCTAAACACAGAGGGGAAGGAGGGAGGGTAAATTGGACTGCAGCAATGTGGATCCTCGAACATCTACATTTATGGTAGGTACAAAACTGTACTATGTTCTTCATTCCACATTGCTGCAGTCCTAACTATTGGGTAGAATCCCAAAGCAGAGGTAAGGGAGGCTGGCAAATCATAAGGAAGCAGGAACTGACAACATGCCTTGCAAAATAGCTGTGGCAAAACCAGCCCTAGACTTAGAGTAGAGAGGAAGGTGATAATGCTTAGAGAAAGTATGCACTGAACTCCAAGTAGCTGCCTCCAAAATATCCTTAGTTGCCACCCCTTAGAAATGCTGTGGAAGTGGCAGTAGCCCTAGTGGAATGAGGCCTAATCCCAGCTGGAATCTCCTTGCCATGATGGGAATAACAAAATGTAATGCAACACCCAATCCACCTAGAAATAGTTTGTTTTGACACAGGCTTGCCCTTTGAACTCAAAGCAAAAGAAACAAACAACTGCTGAGACTGCCTAAAATCCTTAGTCCTGCTCAAATAATAACGCAATAGCCTGTGTACATCTAAAGTGTGCAAAATCTTTTCCCTTTATTTTGGGGATCTGCATAAAAGGTAGGCAAATGAATAGTTTGGTTTAAAGCCACACTAGAAACCACCTTAGGCATAAAGGAAGGATTAGTATAAAAATACCCTATCCTTATGAAAATCAAAAGGCTCCACTGCCATAAGGGCCTGCAACTCAGAAACCCTTCTTGCAGAAGTAATGGCCAACAAAAAGCAGTCTTCCATGACAAGTATTTCAATTCAGCAGTAGCCATGAGGCTCAAAAGGTTGTAGAGTAAGTTTCTCCAACACAAAATTGAGATCCCAAGCAGGAGCAGGAGCTCATGGGGTCTTATATTCTGTGCCCCTCTAAGAAATTGCTTGAACAAAGGATGCGAAAACAATGGTGGGTCACAATCATAGTGAGCTGAAATCGCTGCAGCATGAATCTTAATGGAAGAGAAAGACAAACCTTTGTCCAGTAACTCAGTAAGATATTGAAGAGCCACACTCAAATTTGGCTCAGTAATCTCCAAATTGTTTGCTGCACTCCAAAACAAAAATCTCTTCCATTTTTCTGCATTACACTTTCCTTGTACTAGGTCTTCTGGCTTCCATAATCACATTTAAAACTTGTTGAGGAAGCTGAGACCTGCTGTCTTTCAAAACAGAATATGCCAGGCTGTTAGATGTAGAGAGTGAAGCTTGACATTGAGCAGATGACCGTCCCTCTGAGACAACAGGTGGGGAATCAAGGGTAAAGGCCATGGAGGCTTCCTTACCAGACTCCTCAGTAATGGGTACCAGTGCTGCAAAGGCCAATCTGGAGCTATTAAAATCATCCTTGGCTTGTCTTGTCTGACCTTTAGAAGCACCTTTGGAAGAAGAGGCAGAGGTGGAAAGGCATACACATGAAGATTTTTCCAACTGAAAGAAAGAGCATCCACTTTCCAAGCTGTGTGATGAAATCCCTTCGTGCAAAACTTTGGCAGCTGGTGGTTTAGTGGAGAAGCTTAACAGATCTATGTCTGGAGTTCCCCATGACACTGTCAATTTTTGAAATACATGAAGATCCAGTTTCCACTCGTGGGGATCCATGATTTGTCTGCTTAATACATCTGCTAAGGAGCTCTGTGCTCCGCAGAAACCTTGCCTGAAGAGTTAGTTGCAGACTGAGCAGTCTCCCATAAAATCATTGCTTGTCTGCACAATGGGTAAGAATGTGTTCCCCTTGTTTGTTGATGTACCGCATGACAGTTGTGTTGTCTGTTAGAATCAACACCTGCCCTGGAAGAAGTAACTCCTTGAAAGCAATTAATGCAAACTGAACTGCTAACATCTCTTTCATGTTGATATGTAGATGCTGTAGTCTGGCAGGCCACTTGTCTTGAATCCACTTTCCATTTAGATGAGCTCCCCAAGCAATATCTGAGGCATCTGTCGTTAGAATCTGACTTGCCTCTGGCCGGGTCACAGAGAGTCCCTTGTTTAGGTGACATTCCTGAGCCCACCACAAAAATTCCTTTTGAATGCAAGGTATTATTTGAATGACAGTGTCCAAATCCTGGCAGTGCTGTGTCCACAGATTTTGAGATACCATTGTAGCTTCCTCATATGCAGTTTGGCATTGGGAAGCACCAGAATACAAGATGCCATGAACCCTAAGGCTTGAAGGACTGTCCTTGCAGTCAGCCCGGACTGAAGAGATAGATGATGGAAGTAACTGGAAAGATTCTTTTGTTTGTCCGGGGTTAAAAGGCCATCTGGGCTGCTGTATTCAGTCTCACACCCAGAAAGCACATGTCTTGAGAGGGTACTAGACTGGACTTTATTTCGCGCACAGAATACCCTAGGCATCTTAGCACTGCTATGACATATTCCAGATGCTGTAGAAGATCTTCTTTTTCTTGAGCCAGAATCAGGCAGTCGTCCAAGTAAGGATAGATTTGGATTCCTTTTAGCCTGAAGTAAGCTATCACTGGAGCCAGAACCTTTGTGAATACTCTGGGCAGTAGATAAGCCAAAGGGCAATGCAGAGAACTGATAATGAGAATTTCCAGCTCGAAAACACAGATACTTCCTGCAACTTAGTCTTATTGGCACATGAAGGTAAGCTTCCTTGAGATCTAAAGTTACCATCCAGTGACCTTTGCCCAGCAGAGGTAAAAGCTGTTGTAACGTCAACATTTTGAACTTGGGAATGTCCAGATAAGTGTTGAGGATGGATAAATCCAGAATTGGTCTCCACGTGTTCCCCTTCTTTGGTACTAGGAACAGGCGAGAATAAAATCCTAGGCCCTTTCTGGCACAGGAACTGACTGAATGGCCCCTATTTGGAGCAACAGAGAAATTTGCTTGTGAGCCTCTGTTCTTTGAAGAGGAGGAATGTCTGGCATGCCTTTGAAAGGAGGCAAGGTATGGAAATAAAACCTGTAACCGTGGTGAATAATATCCAGAACCCATCTGTCTTGGGTAATTAAATCCCAATTTTCTTTGAAAAGAGACAGCCTTCCTCCCAAAGGTGCTGCCAGGCAAGAACGTACTGGCAGCCGAAAAGGCAGGTCATTGGGTCTGCTTACGAAGGACTGACCCCTGCCCTCACCAGAAGTCTGAGCAGGGGAACTCCTGTCCTAGGCCTAAAAGAACCCTGAGCTCTGCCCCTACCATGTCTAGACCTACCCCTAGACTGGGAATCATAAGCAGGATAAGTCCATCCCTTAGTAGGCCAATTTCTACTAAACTTGGAGGCTGCACCTGCAGAAATCTTTAACAGTTTGCATAGACTTAGCCTTGTCCTCCATTTTCTTCAAAACTGCTTCCACAGGCGAACCAAACAACACATCAGACTGTAAAGGAGCATCCAAAATCCTTGTCTTAACATGCTCAGCTAAATTCTGATCTCTCAGCCAGGCGTGCCTACGAAGAACAGAACCAGTGGCAGCCACCCTGGAGGAGGCCTGCACAGCATCAAAACCACACTGCAAGGAATGTTTACCCACCTGTTCAGACACATGAACTAAATCCTGCAACTCTTTACACTCAATACCTTCAGCCAGAGCATCCACCTTAGATTTCAACTGTGAAAGAAGATAATTCTGATATTTTAACATGTGAAACTGACAATTCAACGCCCTCATGGCTAAAGTGGAAGAAGTATACACTTTCTTTCCCCATCTATCCAAAGCCCTTGCCTCTTTATCAGGAGGGACAGGATTTTTAACAACTGAGGCCTTCACACCTTTAGGCCCCTGAGAGACAGTTTCTGGGTCTGCCCTAGGACTCTTAAAAGATACTTATGAGCTTCAGGCACCCTATAATACCTATCCGGTTTAACTGGGGCAGGAGGCAAAGAATCAGGATTCAGGGAAGCCTCTGCAAACACATCTTCCACCACATTCAAAACAGGAGGTATAGCTAAAGGCCTATGCTGGGGTAAAACAAGAATTCCCTAAGCCTTTTCCTGGAATCAGAGAAATCTTGACCTTCCCATTTAAAATGCTCCCTCATGGAATGCAGAGTCTCTGAAAATGAAAAATCCTCAGGAGGAGAAGCAGAAGGAGTAGAATCATCCACATCAGAATCAGAATAAGGAGGGTACTCCTGCAAGTCTTCAGTCAAGACTCAAGCCTCCGAGCATTGCTCAAAACTCTCAAACTCAGGTTCCACCCTAGGCCTCTTATCAGGAGGGGGCATAGAACCCCTAATCATAGTAATCAAATCCTCTGCCATTTTAAGCATATGTTTCTTAGGCAAAGATCCTGAAGCACTAGGAGAAACCCCTACAGAAGCTAAACTTGGCCTGCCCCTCAAAGAAGCCTTGGAAACTGAAGGGGAGGCTCTAACCACCTTAGGAAGAGAGGGAAGAACAGCCACCTGAGAAGCCCCCTCAGCCTGGCCTACTTCCTGAGAGGATACATCCTGTAACAGTAAAGTCTCTCCCTGAGACTCCAAAGAGACACCTGGCAAAACCTCCGGCTCCACTGAGTTTCCAAAGAACCGACGCCTGGGACTGTCGGTTCCTCCACCCTAGGCTTTGCTGCTTTATCTTTGCGTTTTTTAGCCGAAGCCGGCGTCGGAGCATCCGACGGCATTTTATAATTACAACGCTTCCCAAACACTAACCTGGCACAGTCTAACCTTCTCTTAATAGTGCGTTTGTTAAATCTAGCACAAGAGCGGCATCCAACAACGCCGTGCTCAGGCCCTAAACAAGGTATACACAAAGTATGGTAATCCCTATGAGGTATCTGTTTCCCACAAGAAATACAGTTATTCACTTTTTCTGACATCCGGTTAAATACTGAGGCAAGAAAACCAAAATATTCCCAACGGGTACTTAGCCAACTTTGATTCGGTCTGAAACTCTGACTTCAGAAACTTTCAGAACGCCAACCTGCACTCGCAAAATTGCTTCTGCATCGGACCATGCGGCAAAAAAGACTGAGGATATGGCGTCGGTCATGCGCATTAGTACCCTGACGTACTGACGTCAGTCTAATGCGCCCTGACCGACGTCAGCCATATACTTTGGTATTCGGGCCGACTGGACAGCGGACTACCCAATAGTTAGGACTGCAGCAATGTGGAATGAAGAACATCTGACTAGCAGTTGGTCAGATTTTCTGAGGGGCTTAGTCCTGTCCAAATAAAATCTAAGCTGTCTGTACACGTATAGAGAATGCAGTATCATTTCCTCTTTATTTTGAGGATTAGGGAAAAAGGTAGGCAAATGAATAGACTGATTTAAAGCCACACTAGAACCACCTTGGGCATAAAAGATGGGTTAGTCCTGAAGGGAATCCTTATCTGCATGGAAGATAATGAAGGGTTCCCATTGCTTTAAGGGCCTGCAGTTCAGACACTCTTCTTGCTGAAGTGATGGCTAGAAGTAAAGCTGTTTTCCATGAGAGGAATTTCAACTCTGCTGTAGCAGCTGGTTCAAAGGGGGGGGGGGTGTAAGTTTTTCCAATACAAAGTTAAGGTTCCAGACTGGACTGGGAGCTCTCCTGGGGAGGGTCTTAATTTTTTGGCCCCTCTAAGGAACTGTTTTACCAGAGGATGAGAGAAGAGGGGTGGCCCAGTATTATAATGAGCTGAGATGGCAGAGGCATGAATCTTAATTGAAGAGAAGGATAGGCCCTTGTGGAGCATTTCTGTTACATAATCTATATATGAGGTAAACTGGGCACAGTTGTGGCCATCCCTTGAGAGTGGCTCTAGGAACAGTATCTTTTCCACTTTTCTGAATAGGATTTTCTAGTACTAGGCCTCCTTGCCTCAAGCATGACATCCAGCACCTGCTTACTGAGGGTTGCTAGAGGTGAGTTCAGGGGATTAGCCAAGCTGTAAGGTTCAGGGTCTGAAGCGGAGGGTGCCACATTTGGCCCCCCCTGCTGGGACAGCAGGGAAGGGGTCTGCGGCAGGTGCCATGGTTGTAGCACTGTCAGACTGTGCAAAACAGGATACCAGTGCTGGTGTGGCCAGTCTGGCATAATCAGGATTGTCCTTGGCTTGTCCTGTTTGATCTTTAGTAGAACCTTCGAGAGGAGAAGCAGAGGGGGAAAGGCATACACTGAGAGGCTTTCCCAGGAAAAGGACAGGGCAGCCACCTTCCAAGCTTGGCTGTGGGGAGTTCTGGTGCAGTATTTGTTCAATTGACAGTTCTGAGGGGAAGCAAACAGGTCCACCTCTGGCGTCCTCAAATGTTTGAATATTTTGGGTTCCAGTTTCCATTTGTGTGGGTCCATGAAATTTCTGCTTACGTCATCTGCCAGTGAATTTAGTTTGCCTTGCAGGAATTGAGCTTGTAGGTGCACTTGGTTGCTCAAGGCTGTGTTCCAGGGAGTCATGGCTAGTCTGAAGAGTGCGTAGGAATATGTTCCCCCAAGCTTGTTTATGTACCACATAACTGTGGCGTTATCGGTCTTTACCAATAGTTGTCCTGGAAGAACAAGACCTTTGAAGGTTGTCAGAACATTTTGTATAGCTAACATTTCTTTTTGATTGATATGCAGGTGCATCTGCTTTGGGTTCCATTTGCCCTGAATGCACTGCCCTGCCATGTGAGCCCCCCATGCATAGTCTGATGCGTCTGTTAGGGTTTGGGCAGCAGGGGGTAGAGTGAAAGAGTCTCTTGTTGTGGTTGTAGGCCTCTGCCCACCAAAGGAACTCTGCCCTTAGACACGGAATGATAGGAATTGTTGTTTCCAGGTCCTGAAAATGTTGACATCATAGACTTTTTAGATACCATTGAAGTTTCCTCATATGCAGTCTTGCGTATGGAATTAACAGAATGCAAGAGGTTATGAACCCCAGAGCTTGCAGTATTTTCCTTGCAGATAGCTGGGTTTTGGTGGCCAGTAGGTTGAAGTAAGTTGTCAAATAAATTTGTTTCTCTGGAGTAAGGAATGCCATCTGGGAAGTTGTGTTCAAGTTTGCTCCCAGGAATACAATCTGTTGACAGGGTACTAGGTGTGATTTCTTTTCATTGATGGTGTACCCCAGTGAAGTTAGAAGTCTCTTTACAAATGCCAGGTGCTGTAGTAGCAAGTCCTGACTTTCCACCTGAATCAGGAAATCATCCAAGTATGGGTAAATCTGAATACTTCTCTGCTTGCAAAAAGCAATGGCTGGAGCTTGGCACTTTGTGAATACCCTGGGCACAGTTGATAAGCCAAAGGGAAGTGCAGAGAACTGATTCCCTTATGGGGACGTGCAGGTAAGCTTCTTTTAAGTCTAGGGTTGCCAGCCAAGCATCCTTGGCTAGCATAGGAAGCAGCTGTTGGAGAGTTAGCATTTTGAACTTTGGAACCACCAGAATGGTGTTGAGAATAGATAAATCTAGGATAGGACACCAGGAGTTTTCTTTTCTGGGAACCAGGAACAGTCTTGAATAAAAGCCCCGTCCCCTTTGTTCTGCTGGGACAGGTTGAATAGCCCTGATGCTGAGGAAAGTACTTGCTTTTGGGCCTCCATCCACTGGTTTGGGGGGAGGTCTGGCCATCAACCTAGGGTTGGGAGTGAGTGGAAGTGGAATCTGTATCCTAGGGAAACAATGTTTAAAACCCATTTGTCTTGGGAAATGTATTCTCAGTTTTTTGCATGCAGGGCGAGTTTTTCTCCTAAAGGTGCAAGTACTTGAGCAAGGCTTGGGAGAGTTGAGGATAAGTCATTGTGAAAGTCTACCATAGGGGGTGACTTACTACTCCCTGTTATGGACGTGGGAGCACTCCACTGCTTAGATCGGTGCATAACCTGAGACTGAAGTCTTGGGCGTCTGCTGCCCCTAGGTTTGGATGAGAAGGCCTGGAAGGGACTGGAAAGGACCAGTTCTTTGAAGGCTAATAGGTTCATAGGTAAGTACTAGGCTATCTGCCTGAGAGCATCTGTAAGCCTAGCCAGAATGTGTTGGCTTTCGCCGCTCCCTTAGATTAGTTCCCTGTACCCTCTGTCCAGCAGAGCCACTGCAGTAATCCCCGGGGAAAATTTTCTGTTTCCCATCCACTCAATGCCTACTGAATCTAACTGGCTGTACTTGTAAGAAATCTTTAACAGTTTGCATAGATTTAGCTTTCTCCTCCATCCTTTTGAGAGCTACTTCTGCTTTATTGCCAAATAGGCGCTCTTGGTTTAAGGGTGCATCCAGTAATCTTGCTTTAACATGATCTGGCAAGTTTTGTTCCTTAAGCCAAGCATGCCTTCTAACAAGAGTCAGTGACAGCAGCCCTACAAGATGCTTCTAAAGCATCAAAACTACTCTGCAAAGTATGTTTACCAACTTGGTCAGCAGAATGCATTAACTCTTGTATATGTTTGTGTTCTGCACAGTCAGGAATCAACATAATTTTCTGTTTAATTAGCCCCAGTAGTATGCTGCTGATACTTTAACATATGAAACTGGTAATTTAAAGCCCTAATGGCCAGAGTAGCAGAGATGTATACCTTCTTACCCCATCTGTCTAAAGCCCTAGAATCCTTGTCAGAAGGGGTAGAATTCTTGGCAGTAGTAGCCTTAATGCATTTTGGTCCTTGGGAAATGGTCTGGATCCGCAGTAGGATTCTTGAAAAGGAATTTGTGGGAGTCAGGTACTCTATAGTACCGATCAGGTTTCCTAGAAGCTGGAGGCAAAGTATCCAGGGTAAGGCTGGATTCCAAGAAATCATCATCTACAATCTCCAGAACCAGAGGGATAGCTAGAGGCCTGTGCTGAGGCAGGCTTAAAAATTCCCCGAGTCTCTTTTTGGACTGAGAGTAGTCCTGGCTTTCCCAGCAGAAATGCCCCCTAAGGGTATGCAGAGTTTTACCAAAAGAAAAATCTTCTGGAGGGGAAGCAGATGGAATGGAATCCTCTGCATCAGAATCCTCATAGGTAGATAAGGGTATGTCCTGGTAGTCAGAAGGAACAGAAATATCAGATTCCTGATCAAAAGAATCAGAAGGAATAAGAAGTTATCTACCTACCATAATGTTCCATGTTAGTTGTCTTCATCTCACCTTCTTTCTTGCTGTTTGGGATTGGAGCCAATCCTCGGCTCCGACTCAGTCATCATCAATAGCTCAAGAGCCGTTTACTGGCTCGAGGCTACCCCTTATCCCATGATGCCTAGCAATAGCTACCCAGATCTCGTTTGAAATAGCTAATCCAGACATAAGAAACAAACCAGTTATCAAAAAACTGGTTGTTCCATGCATTCTAATACCTAGAATAGGTTAGGAAGACCTGGCCAGAAGAACAACAATAAAAGAATACTCAGCCAGTGGAAAAAAAAGGGACTCCTTTCAATCCACTAGGATGGGGGACAGAGGGAGGGACGCAAGAAAGAAGGCGAGATGAAGACAACTAACATGGAACGTTATGGTAGGTACATAACTTCTTAATGTTAAGTTGTCTATCTCGCCTTCATTCTTGCTGTTTGGGAGAGCGTCCCTAGCACCTAACCAGTGGAACAGACTCTTCAGAACAGTGGAACCAAAGTCAGCTCTGCTCTGGGAGACCATATCCACCTTGTAATGAGAAATAAAGGTACAAGGGTTTGCCCACGTGCCAGCTGCACAGATAGAATCCATGGGCAATCAAAACTGAAAGGCTACGGAGGTGGCTAATGCCTAGTAGAATGACCTTTCAGTTTAATTGGTAACTCTGTTCCTTAACTGGTAAATAACAGTACCAGTGTGGGACAACCATCTGGATAAGGTCACCTTGGAAACTGGGAGACCTTGTTTAAGGCATAAGAAAGGGATAATTGGTCTGACTTTCTTATTTCTTTAGTTCAGTGCAGGTAAAAACGCAATTGTCTATGAACGTCCAATTGGTGAAGTTTGTACTCTGCCTTGTTGCTATGATTTGGGAAGAACACAGGGAGATCTATAGACTGGTTTAAATTATTTTCTTAGCAGACTTTAGGAAGAAACGAAGGATTAGTCCTCAGAGTAACTCTGTCCTTGTGAAACACCAGGTAGGGAGGATGAACACATAGTGCTTGAAGTTCTGAGACATGCCTAGCTGAAGTGATAGCTACCAGAAAGAGTGTCTTCCAAGATAGAAACTTGATGGAGCAGGATGCTGTTGGTTCAAAAGGAGGCAGAATTAAGGAAGTTAGAACTAAATTAAGGTCCCAAGGGGGAGAGGGATCTCTCACTGGAGGTCTAAGAAGAGATGTTCCTCTCAAAAAGGCTTTACAGAGCTTATGAGACATAATGTTAGCATTTGACAAACCAATATGAAAATTAGAAATGGCCGCTAATTGTACCCTAATCATAGTGGAAGCGGCCCCGGAGTGAAACAGTTCTGCCAGGAATTCCAGAATTTCATGGACTGGGGCTGAGAAGGGATCCACATTCCTAAACTCTGCCCAACAAGAAAAACATTTCCATTTGCTAGCATAAGTTTTTCTAGTTGTAGACTTATGAGAGGAGACTAATCTCACGGACTGCTGGGGAAATGCTAGGAAGCCTGGCTAAGGTTGGAAGTGGAGCAACCAAGCTGTGAGCTGGAGAGTTTGGAGAGATTGATGCAACCCGCCTGATTGATGAATCAGGAGATCTGGAATTGGGTCCAGAGACCAGGGCTGATCGAGAAGATAATGGTGCAGGAATGGGAACCATATCTGTTGAGGCCAGTAGGGGGCAATGAGGATCATTTTACAACCCAACGATTTTGCTTTCTGTATGAGTTTCGGTATCAGGGGAAACGAAGGAAAAGCATAAAGAAGTCCCTGAGGACAATCGTGGACTAGAGCGTCTCTGGGTATGTGACCTGGAAGCGGAAGAAGGGAGAAGTAGTTGCTGCAGTTGCTGTTGAAGGGGGCTGCAAAAAGATCACAGCAAGGCTGTCCTCATTTGTGGAAAATAAGATCCGCAACTTCCTGATTCAGAGACCACTCGTGAGGCATGAGGACAGCTCTGCTGAGCCTGTCTGCTATGACGTTGGATGATGTTGGATCGCTCAGGTGAGCCCTGACCACTGCCATACATTTGGTGAACACCCTGGGGGCTGTGGTGAGACTAAAGGGCAGAGCTCTGAACTGGTAATGACTGGCCCCAACCCAAAAGCGAAGAAATCTCCTGGAGCATCTGTCCATCTTGATAAGGTAGCACGCGTCCTGAAGATCTATCAAGCACATCCAACTTTCCTGACCCAGGAAGGGTAGAATGGACTGTAGCGTGACCATCCGAAACTTTGTTCTTTGTACAGATTTGTTTAGTCTGCTGAGATCCAGAATCGGTCTCCAGTCCCCTGTCTTTTTTGGCACTAAAAAGAACCTTGAGTAAGTTCCGGATCCATGCTGGTCTGCGGGGACTTCCTGGATGGCTCTTTTTTTTAGCAGTTTTGAAACTTCTATTACTGCTTGCCCCTTCAGATTGGGTGGAACATCTGGAAGGGTCTTCCTCGACTGTAAGGGGGGGTTGATGGAAGGGAATTTTGTAACCTCCAGATATAATGGACCGTACCCATCTGTCTTGTTAAACTTTGCCAGGCTTTTGGGTACAGTGCATCTTCCCCCGACTGTCTCTAGTGGTGAGCAGCCGGGCAACCCTTCAGGGATACTGGAAGGGCTTATCAGAGAAAGATTCTCTGTTGCCCTGGTTCTGTGGACCCCCTCTGCCATGAGGGCGGCATCTATTATTATTGTTCCCCCCTCTGCCTCTGGAGGAAAAATCACTGTGTGTGTCAGGCAAGGCTACCTGAGATTTACAGAACCACATCTTCCCTCTCTTCTGACCCTTGGGGTAAGGTCTAGATGGGGTGGAAAAATAGACTCCCACAGCAGAGAGAGTCTTGCCTTCTTGCTCACACCTAGTCAATGTGTCTTTCACCTGTGGCCCAAAGAGAAAGGAGCCATCAAAGGGGGTATTGGTGAAGGACGCTCAAAAGGGTACCACAAAGTGACACAGCTGCATCCACGCATGCCTCCTAAGGGCTACACCCGTGCCCGCGGCTCTACTCACTCCATCGGCTGCATAGGAAATGAGTCTCATGGAGGAGTTAACTACAGAATTAAGCGTCACTAGCTGGAAAGCTACTTTGGCTTGTGCTCCCTCAGCTGTAGGATCTTGAAGGGTATCTCCAAGCTCTTTAAGGAGATACCTTTGAAGTCGAGTAAACTGACATAGGTAGTTCAGTGACCTCATGGAGAAGGTCACTGAAGTAAACATTCGCTTTCCACACCTGTCCGTCATCCTAGACTCCTTGTTAGGGGGATGAACAGATGAAGAGGTCTCCGCTAACTCTTTTTTGGTGGCTGCTGCTACCACCATGGCATCAACGGGCACACCTTTAGAAAGGAATTGCTTATCCTAGGGGGCTGTAATAAATTTACCAGGTCTCCTCAGAGTTGGTTCCACTGTGTCCAGAGCTGACCAAGCCTTTTGAGCCACTACAGACATAAGTGGGTCGAAAGGAGGAGAAACCCAGGAGGTGGAAGGTCGGGAACCAAAAGCATCCAGGAATACAGATTCATCCTCGGTAGGGGCTAGGGGATTCCAGTTCCCCCTCTGCCTAAGCATTTCCAGGATGTCCGAGAAGGAAACATCTTCAGGGGGGATCTCCAGGACCCTTCCAATTCATCTAAGTCTGTATCAGAAGTGACAGACTCAGGGGAGTCAATGTGCTTCCTCTTGCACTTCTTCCGAGGGGGCTCCTCTGAGTGATCAGGGGAGGCCTCGGAAGAAGAGAAAACACCCAATGGGGTGTCCTGGAGCATCGGTTCCCTAAGCTTGGGGTCTAGAGGAGGAGCAGAGGTTGGCAGAGACACTACGGGGGACAGAGGGGCTGACTCTGGGGACAGCACACTTCGCATGACCTCAAAGGCATCTCTGCCTCGAGGCAGAGAAAGCTCCGGTTCTGAAGAAATAGGAATCTTTCTCACTACCAAAGGGGACAGCTCCGAGGCCGATGTTGGAGCTGAGTTCACCTGCGCCGATGCTCCAAGAGGGAGAATGGGGTCAGACAAGGGTCCGATGCCACTCGCCCCCTCGGAGCCGATGAGGAAGCCCCGGCATCCAGATCCCTCAATGGAAGGTATCATCGAGGTAATCAGAGCAGACGACGGAACCGAAGGAGATATAGTTATCAGAGCCAACGGTTCCACTACTCGAACCCCAACGAACTCCGGCTCCGAGCTCAATGGTGTCGGAGGAGGAACAGAAAGGGAGGTGGATGGAGCCGATAACTGTTGAGGAGGGCTAGACAACATTTTAGCTAGTGCCTGTGATTTTAGCAACCTACTTACTACTCTCTCCACATCATGATCAGACAGCCTAGAGGATCAAGAGGAGTGTGAAGAGCGGTGGCTACGTTCACTTTGCAATAATGGAGAGCCAGGAGCCGAATGAACCAACTCTAACAAAGGGGACCTCAGCCTTTTATGGCTCTGAGATGGCTCCGAAACATCTGATGGAGCCAACGGAGGGGTTGTCTTGTCGGTGCAAGCCGGAACCGACATTCTGGGTAAATCCTGTACCGGGGTCGGCTCCGAAGGTGGAGCAGAGGATTTTGGGGATTTCACTGGCTGTGAACTCTTTGCCAGTGAATCCTGAGGTTTTAACAGACCCCTAAGGATCAATTTGTTCTTCCGTTCCTGCAGGACTCCTGGACTAAAGGCATGGCAGATAGAACAAGAGTCCTGCAGGTGAACAGCGCCCAAACAATAAATGCAACTAGTCTGCCCGTCTGTCAGAGACATTTTCTGACAGCACAAGTCACACCTTTTAAATCCAGAAACTTTAGCTTCTTTAGACATATCAACCAAGCACCAGAAGAGAAACAGATAGAAAAATTTTCTACTCTAGTCAACAACAGACTATGTAAAAAATATATAAAACAAACTCCCCGTTTTTTTTTTTTTTTTTTTGAAGAAAAAACAGAGGAAGGGAAAGCCTCCAAGTTAAACGGCTTCCTTGGGAATGGAGAGAGGGAGGGGAGAACTCTCTAACTTAAACGAGTTCTACTAAAAGGGACTAAAGGAGAACAAGGTACTCAACAACACTAGTAAATAAAACTAAGAAAAGGTAAATTATCGAATAGTTTTATGAAGTATAAGAATATACTTCTACACAAAAAATTTGAAAATACAAGCCTGAGCCAGAAAACGACACACCTCGCAGCTGAAGCGGCAAACGAGATCTGGGTAGCTATCGCTAGGCATCATGGGATAAGGGGTAGCCTCGAGCCAGTAAACAGCTCTCGAGCTATTGAAGATGGCCGAGTTGGAGCAGAGGATCGGCTCCGATCCCAAACAGTAAGAAAGAAGGTGAGATAGACAACTTAACATAAATCAGTTCTAGGTCTCTGAGGGGGGGAAGGCTGGCTTCTCCTAATTAAGGTAATAAGGTCTTCAGCCATTCTAATCATTTGTTTTTGAGGCCTATGAGCCTGAGAATGTGCTTTGGTTATCTGTTTCCTAGGCACAGTGCGAACTTTAGGCCTGAGAAATTCAGTATTTTTGGCTTGAAACAAAGTTGTTGGTTTAATATGAAAATTGATTGGCCTGAATACACCCTCAGAAGCCAGTGCCTGCACAGCGGCTCTAGACCCATCCAAGGTAGAGACATCCGCAGGTTCCATAGTCAAAGAAGCATCTCGCTGCATACCGGACTCTGAATGGGTCTCAGTAGAGGCCAGCGAATCTGTAGAAGCGGGTATCAGGGGCTGTGAAAGCATCTCATTGAGTACCAGTGGGCTGGTGACTAGCTTAACGGTAGCATCATCGGCAGTGTTGGACCTATGTGGTCTGTCTCTGTCTTTATCCTTATGTTTTTTCGCAGGATCGGTAGTCGGATGGCTTACTGATGCCATTTTGGAGTACGGAGATAGAGAGCAAAAGTATTTAGCTACAAAAATTGCCCAACGATGGACAGTTCGGGCATTGAACAAGGCACAAAACCGACGAGGGACATCGTGGTCTGAGCCTAAACAGGTGATGCAGTAAGAATGAAAATCTCTATGAAGTATTTGCTTTCCACAGGCAAGACAATTATTAATTTTTTCTGCATCGGTTAGAGCAAGCAAAAAGGATCCCCAACGGGGTACTTCTCTTTTATAAGACTTCAGGTCTGAAACTCGAAAATAAAAATTTCAGGAGTCTGCCAACTGGCACTTGCAAACTGCTTCTGCTTCGGGCACCGCACGGCAAGAAAGACTGATGTAATGGCATCGGTTGCATATTTTATACCCCTAACAACCTGACGTCATGGAAGAAGCGACAGCATCCAACGCAGAAATCCCAAGACTCTGGTATTCAGGCCGGCTGAGGGCTACCTGCAGGCAGATAACCCAAATATGATGACTGCAACAGTGAAACACAAAGAACATCTGAAAGTTTTGAGATCCTGCCATGAAACAGAGATATTTCTTGCATGATTCCCTGATAGGAATGTGGAGGTAGACTTATTTTAGATCTAGGGTGGCTAGCCAAGCGTCCTTGGAGATCATGAGAAGCAGCTGGAGCGTGAGCATTTTGAATTTTGGGATCACTAATAAGGTGTTTAGAATGGATAGATTGAGGATGGGGTGCCAGGTGCCCTCTTTTCTGGGCACCAGAAAAAGTCTGGAGTAGAAACCTTGGCCTATCTGTTCTGCAGGAATGTGCTCTACTGCCCTCATGGAGAGCAGGGAAAGGATTTGGTTTTGAGCCTCTGCCCACTGGTTTGGTGGTAGATCTGGGAACCCTTTTGGGTTTGGAAGGGTGTGGAAAGAGAATTTATATCCCTGAGACACCATGTTCAGAACCCAGTGGTAGTTGGTAATGGTGGCCCAGCTGCTTGCGTGAAAGGAGAGTTTTCCTCCTAGGGGTAAGAGAAGGTGGGCAAAGGTAGGGGAGGTGAGTCATTGTGAGTTCTTACCATAAGGGGGTGGCTTAGAACTCCCTAGTTTTGAAGAGGAGGTAGTCCACTGCTTAGATCTCTGCATTCCCTGTGACTGCTGTCTGGGGAGGGGGGGGGGGGTCTAGGCTGGACTGGCTTACTGGGAGCAGGAAAGGACCAATGTTTGGTGAGACAATGTCTGCTGAACCTAGGTGGCTGGACCTGCAAGAAATCCTTAACTGTTTGCATAGATTTTTCTTTTTCTTCCATCTTTTTTAAGACCTCTTCTGCCTTAGTGCCAAATAAGTTATCTTTGTGCAAGTGGGCATCCAACAATTTAGATTTGACATGGTCTGGCAGGGGCTGTTCCTTAAGCCATGCATGCCTTCTAATTACAGATCCAGTGACTGCTGCCCTGCAAGAAGCTTCTAGGGCGTCAAAACCACAGTGCAAGATGTGTTTAGTTACTTGACTTGCAGAATGCATTAACTCTTATAATTCTTTTGATTCTGCCCAAGCAGGAAAGGAAGACATTTGTTGTTTAAGGAGTTCCAGGGTATGTTGCTGAAATTTCAGCATACGGAACTGACAATTTAGTGCCCTGATAGCAAGAGTAGCAGAAGTGTATACTTTTTTACCCAATCTGTCCAGTGCTCGGGAATCCCTCTCTGAGGGGGGTGGGATTCTTAGCAGAGGTTGCTTTAATTCCTTTAGGCCCTTGAGAAATTACCTCAGGGTCAGCAGTAGGATTTTTAAAAAGAAATGTGCGAGAGTCAGAGACTCTATAGTACCGGTCTGGTTTTCTGGGTGCAGGAGGGAGGGTGTCAGGAGTCAAGCTGGATTCCAGGAAAACATCTTCCACAACATCCAGGACTGGGGGGATGGCCAAGGGTCTGTGCTGTGGAAGATCTAGGAATTCCCTGAGTCTCTTTTTAGACTGAGGATAGTCTTGACTGTCCCATTGGAAATGCTCCCTTAAAGTATGCAGGGTTTCCCCAAAGGATAAATCCTCTGGGGGAGAGGCTGAAGGAATGGAATCCTCTGCATCAGAATACTCATAAGTAGAGAGGGGTTGTATGTCTTCATATTCAGATGCATCAGATTCATCTGACTCTTGTTCAAACAAAACTACAGGGGACAGATTTATTTTCCTTTTGGAGGAGGGTAGCTTGGCTTCCCCTCATCAGCATAAGGTCTTCTGCCATTTCAAGCATTTGAGACTGAGGCAAGGAAGCAGGCACCTGAGTGGGCAGTCGGTTTCTTGTGTGTGGTTCACACCCTGGGCCTTAGAAACTCTGCCATTTTTGAAAGAACGGTAGTCACGAAAGATGTCAGTTTGTGTCGAGAATCGGTAATGTGAAGGACTTCTTCAGAAGCTGGTGCCTGCTCAACGACTCTGGACCCATCCAAGGTAGAGATGACCACAGGTTCCTTAGTCGAAGAAGAGTTTTGCAGCATACCGGACTCCGAAAGGGTATCAGTAGTAGTGGCCTGCAAATTCACAGAAGTGAGCATCAGGGGCTGCGAAAGTGCCTCACTGAGGACCAGAGCACTGACGACTAGCTTAACAGAAGCGTCATTAGGTTTGGACCTGTGCAGTCTGTCTCTGTTTTTATCTTTACATTTTTTCAGTAGATCTGCTGTCGGATGGCTTACCGAAGCCATATCAGAATTCAAAGACTAAGTGAAAATATCTGGCTACAATAAGGGCCCAACGATGTATAGTTCTGGCATTGAACAAAGCACAGAAGCGACAATGGGGGAAGTCATGGTCTGGGCCTAAACAAGTGACGCAGTAAGAATGGAAGTCTAGGTGTGGTATTTGCTTTCCACAGGTGAGGCATTTATTAACTTTTTCTGACACTGGTTAGTGCAAGAAAAAAGTATCCCCAATGGGGTACTTAGCTTTAGAAAACTTCAGCTTCAATTTGGAAGACAAAAACTCAGGTAGTGGCCGACCAGCACTCGTGCAAACTGCTTCTGCTTTGGGCTCCATGGCAAGAAAGACTGATGTAATGGCGTTGTCTGCCTTACTTTATACTACTGATGACCTGACATCAGTCCTGAAGCAACAGCAACTGATGCAGAAATACTAAGTCTCTGGTATTCAGGCCGGACGAGGGCTACCCTGGCAGGGATAACCCAAATGGGATGACTGCAACAGTGAAACACATCAGGAACACAATTCTAGTTTGGATGACTCTACATCATCCTTTCTCCAGTGCAAGGAACACAGGGGTCCAGACATTCAGTTATGCTTTAAGTCCTGCACACCATAACCAAAACCTTATAGTGACACTCCACTCTTGCAGAATGATTATGTAACACACAGTCTCGTACAGTTGGAGCTTAAATTTATTTACAATGCATAATACATTATTTGCTTATAAATGCACGTTTGGATGTAGGAATGTGGAAAGCTTCCAACCACTGAACCACAACTAAATACAAAATAAATTGACAGCACAATACATTATACAACCACTTCATTGCAAAGTGAAATAAATCTCAAATACATACAACCATAACCACTGCCACACACTGTACACTTGAATCAAATAACTTAAGTATTGCGCTATAAACAATAAAGAAACTTAAGCTATTCCCATAGAAAGGTAGTACTGTAAAAAAAACAAATGTCTTCATAACTCGTCAGTGGTTCAGTATTAAAACTGTATAACTCTGGCAGTAACTCCAATGAAAATAGCATGTTTTACACGAGAGGGCTTTGACCCCACACTTCCTTACATTGATTGGTCAGGGTTGTGCAACCTTGAAGTGAAAAGTACAGTTTTGTACCTACCATAAATGTAGATGTTCGAGTGTTCACGGGTTCACACTGCTGCAGTCATCACTCTTGGGTTATCCTGCCGTCAGGCGGTCCCGCAGTCCGCCCGAGTTTCAAAGTCTTGGTCTGGCATCGGTTGCTGTCACTTCTTCCCTGACGTCAGTGCGCCAGGGGTATAGGAGATGCATCTGACGCCATTTTCTTCAGTTTTTCTTGCCCCAGATGTCAGGTGCCCCCAATAGGTAGGCAATACATATTGCTATATAAAAATATACATATAAAAATAAAACAATACCTTCAGTCACAAGCAAATACACCACAGAGGTTGTATAGGATAGAAAGGAATAGATAAGTCCAGCTAGTTCAGAGGGGATAGAGGGAAGGTAACCTGGAATGCAGCAGTGTGAACACTCGAACATCTGCATTTATGGTAAGTACAAAACTGTACTATGTTCATCGTGTTACATTGCTGCAGTCATCACTCTTGGGTTGAATCCCAAAGCTAAGGATGGGTGGTGGAACTAAACAGGGTGTGGAGAGGCTAGTAGGCCCTGCAGCACTGCAGTGGCAAAGCCAGCTCTGGTTTTAGAATATAGAGGTAAGTGATGGTGCTTGGTGAAGGTGTGCACTGAACTCCAAGTGGCAGCCTCCAAAATATCCTTGGTTGGTACCCCTCTGAGGAAGGCTGTTGATGCTGCTGTAGCCCTGGTGGAATGGGGCCTGATGTTACCAGGCACAGATTTCCCATGGTGTGTGTAGCTGAAATGGATACAATGTCCTATCCATTTTGAAATGGTCTGTTTTGAGATAGCTTTTCCTTGAAATCCTGCAGCATAGGATACAAAGAGCTGGTCAGATTTTCTGAAAGCCTTAGTTTTATCCAAGTAGTAATGTAATTGCCTGTGAATGTCCAAAGAGTGTAGGATCCTTTCCCCTTTGTTCTGGGGGTTTGGATAAAAGTTGGGCAAATGAATGGTTTGGTTTAGGGCCACACTGGATAACACCTTTGGCATAAAGGAAGGGTTAGTTCGTAAAGAGACTCTGTCTTGATGAAAAATGATGAAAGGCTCCACTGCCATTAGGGCCTGTAGTTCTGAGACTCTTCGTGCTGAAGTTATTGCTAGCAGCAGGGCAGTTTTCCATGATAGGAACTGTAGATCAGCAGTGAAAGCTGGTTCAAAGGGCGGAAGTGTTAGCTTTTCCAGAACAAAGTTGAGATCCCAAGTTGGTGTTGGTGCTCTCCGGGGTGGTCTTATGTTCTTAGCCCCTCTGAGGAACTGTCTTAGTAATGGATGTGAAAATATAGGAGGATCAGTGTTGCATTGAGCTGAAATAGCTGAAGCGTGGATCTTAATAGATGAGAAGGAAAGTCCTTTGTGCAACATCTCAGTTAAATATTGAAGAATCTGAGGAATATTTGGGACAAGGGGATTTTGGCCTTTAGCCTGGTTCCAGGCACAGAATCTTTTCCATTTGTCTGAATAGACTTTCCTGGTGCTGGGCCTCCTGGCCTCCAGAATGACGTCCATCACAGCTTTAGAGAGAAGTGTTGACTGGTTATTTAGGCAATTTGCCATGCAGCCAGATTTAAAGTCTTGAGCTGGCTGTGTAGAATCTGATTGCTTTGCTGAGTGAGCAGGTGAGGAATAGTAGGCAAAATCCATGGTGGGCCTTGAGCCATGTTCCTTAGTATTGGATACCAGTGTAGGCGTGGCGAGTCTGGAGCAATGAACATCATTTATGGCCTCTCTAATCTGGCTTTCAGCAACACCTTTGCCAGAAGAGGCAGTGGAGGAAAGGCATACACTGTCGATGTTTTCCAACTGAATGAGAGGGCGTCCACTTTCCAAGCTAGTGTGTGGTATGTCCTTGTGCAGAATTTCCGTAGTTGGTAGTTTTGGGGGGGAAGCAAACAGATCTATGTCTGGGCTCCCCCATTTTTGAGTTATCATTGCGAATACTTGTGGATCTAGTTTCCACTCGTGAGGATCTGTGATGTTTTTGCTTAGATCGTCTGCCAGTGTGTTTTTCTTTCCTGGCAGGAATTGTGCTTGTAGTTGAACTTGGTAGGTCAGTGCTGTGTTCCACAAGGTCATTGTTTGTCTGCATAGGGGTAGGAGTGTGTGCCCCCTTGCTTGTTTATGTACTACATCACTGTGGTGTTGTCCGTCTTTATTAGGAGTTGTCCTGGATGTAGGAGGTCCTTGAAAGCTGTTAGGGCATTTTGTACAGCTAGCATCTCTTTTTGATTGATATGTAGATACCTTTGGTTTGCAGGCCATTTGCCCTGAATACACTGTCCTGCCATGTGTGCTCCCCAGGCATAATCAGATGCATCTGTTGTTATAGTTTGCCTGGCTGTGGGTAAGGTGAAAGGCTGACCCTTGTTGAAGTGACATGCCTGAGCCCACCATAGAAACTTCTGTTGAAGGCAGGGAATGAGTGGAAGTATTGTTTCCAAGCTGTGGCTGTGTTGAGACCATACGCTTTTCAGATACCATTGTAATTTCCTCATATGCAGTTTTGCAAATGGTATTAGTAGTATGCAAGATGCCATGAATCCCAAGGCCTGCAGAATTTTTCTTGCAGGGAGTTGGGTCTTTGTTGCCATCATTTTGAAGTATTGAGTCAGTTGTCTTTGCTTGCCTGGCATGAGGTAAGCCATCTGGGCCGTTGTATTTAAGCTGGCACCCAGGAATATTATGTCTTGTGAGGGCACTAGTTTTGACTTCTTTTTGTTTACTGTGTACCCTAGGCAACTTAGAAGGTTTTTAACAAATGCCAGATGCTTTAATAGAATGTCCTTGCTTTCTGCTTGAATAAGGCAGTCGTCCAGGTATGGATATATGTGAATCCCTCTTTGTCTGCAGTATGCAATTACTGGTGCCAGGCATTTTATGAAGACCCTGGGCGCAGTAGATAAGCCAAAGGGCAGTGCAGAGAATTGGTAATGGGTTGAACCTGCAATAAATCAGAGGTATCTTCTGCAATTTTTTCTGATAGGGACATGCAGGTATGCCTCCTTGAGGTCCAACGTTACTAAACAAGCCTTCTTGCTCAGCATGGGAAGAAGTTGCTGTAGTGTTAGCATCTTGAATTTGGGTGCTTCCAGGTATGTGTTTAGAATTGAGAGGTCCAGAATGGGTCTCCAGGCTTTGTCCTTTCGGGGAACTAGAAACAGTCTTGAGTAAAATCCTTGTCCTTGCTCCTGTGTAGGAACCTGTTGAATGGCTCTCATGTCCATGAGAGCTGAAATTTGCTTTTGAGCCTCTGCCCATTGATTTGGTGGCAGGTTTGGCATTCCTTTTATCCTTGGTAAAGTGTGAAAGTGGAATCTGTATCCTTGAGATACAATATTTAGGACCCATTTGTCTTTTGTGATGATGTGCCAATTGTCTGCAAAAAGAGCTAGTTTCCCCCCCCAAGGGAGCTGCCAAGAGGGTTTTGCTTAGTAGTCTGAGGGGTAAGTCATTGTGTTTGTCTTCTGGTAGTTTGAAGATCTGTCTTCTCCTCCTTTTTGGGTTGTGGTACTCCATTGTCGAGGCTGGTAAGAGCCTTGTGGCTGGCCTCTGCCTCTTGGGCGTCTGTATCTGCCCCTCTGTGGTCTGGCAGAAGCTGGAAAGGACCAGTTTTTGGTTGGCCAATTTCTACTGAAACGAGGAGGTTGAACCTGTAAAAAATCCTTGACAGTCTGGATAGATTTTGCCTTATCCTCCATTTTCTTTAAAACTTCTTCTGCTTTTACACCAAATAAAACATCCTGCTGTAAGGGTGCATCCAATAACTTTGCTTTAACATGATCAGGTAAAGTTTGTTCTTTTAACCAAGCATGCCTACGTATGACAGACCCTGTCACTGCTGCTCTACAAGAAGCTTCCAATGAATCAAATCCACATTGCAAAGTATGTTTTCCCACTTGTTCAGCTGAATGCAACAAATCTTGCATTTCCTTGTAATCTGGCTGGTATGTATGTGCGAGCATTTTTTGTTTTAATTGAGACATCATTTATTGTTGATATTTCAGCATGTGAAACTGACAATTTAAGGCCCTCATAGCTAGAGTAGCTGAGGTATATACTTTCTTTCCCCATCTGTCTAGTGCTCTAGAATCCCTTTTCAGAGGGCACAGGATTTTTAGCTGTAGAGGCTTTAACCCATTTGGGACCCTGGGAAATGGTTTCTGGGTCAGCAGCAGGGCTTTTATACAGGAATTTGTGAGAGTCAGGGACTCTGTAGTATCTGTCTGGTTTGGCTGGTGCAGGAGGTAGTGAATCTGGGTTAAGGCTAGATTCTGAATAAACATCATCCACAATGTCTAACACAGGTGGAACTGCAAGTGGTCTGTGCTGGGGTAGTAAAAGGAACTCTCGGAGCCTTTTCTTAGAATCAGAGTAATCCTGGCCTTCCCAGTGGAAATGTTCCCTCATAGTATGGAAGGTTTCCCCAAAAGAGAAGTCTTCTGCGGGAGATGATAGACTCTTCAGCATCAGAATCTTTATAAGGGGGAAAGGAATATTCCTGTTCCTCAGAAGAGTCTGAGGAAATTGAAACCTGGTCAGAGGAAGTGTAGTCCTCCTCCTGCCTTGGCCTTTTATCAGGAGGGGGATGGGAACCCCTGATTAGGGTAATTAAGTCTTCAGCCATCTTAAGCATCCATTTTCTAGGCATGGGGCCTTGTACTGGAGACTGCTGTGCAGTCTTTGTTTTTAAAGGAGTTTTCAGTTTTGCATAGGATTTAATAGTGACTGTAGTTGGTCTGAAGACACCTTTGGCAACTGAAGGCGTTTCAACTGCACCGGAGTCTCCTTCAGGTATGCAGTCGGAAGGGTCTAAAGGTAAAGGTTGTGGAGGCCTAGTAATCTCCGCTTGTGAATCGGATGTCACCTGGGGTTCTAAATCAGTGGTCGTCAGGGGCTGCGTAGGTGCCTCACTGAAAACCGGAGAACCAGCGACTGGCCTAGCAGAGGCCTCAGAATCCGGTTTAGATTTCGTCTGCCTGTCCTTATCTTTGTGTTTTTTATACATTCCAGTCGTCGGTTGCTCCGACAGCATGGTATAATTAAATTTCCTACCAAAATAATGTCGGGCGAAATCAAACCGACGTTTAATAGTTCGTTTATTAAACCTAGCACAAAACAGACAACCTGTGACGTCGTGGTCTGGGCCTAGGCATGGAATACAATAAGAATGAAAGTCCTTATGAGGTATTTGCTTCCCACAAGAAATGCAATTGTTAACTTTTTCTGACATCGGACTGAGGCAAGAAAAGGTTCCCCAACGGGGTACTTAGCTTTATATAGACTTCGGTCTGAAAATCTCAGGAGTCGGCCGACCGGCACTTGCGAACTGCTTCTGCTTTGGGCACCGCACAGCAAGAAAGACAGAAGAAAATGGCATTGGATGCATCTTGTATACCCCTGGTGCACTAACGTCAGGGAAGAAGCGACAGCAACCGACGCCGGACCAAGACTTTGGAATTCGGGCCGACTGCGGGACCGCCTGACGGCAGGATAACCCAAAAGTGATGACTGCAGCACTGTAACACGATGAACATCGCACTTATTTACATTGTAGCAGACAGTGTGTACCTCGACGATAGCAAATTACCAAATTCAACACTCAATTCATGCAGCAAAACTTGCACTCGAAAGCAGTTCTCGACAGTTGCAGTTCATTAAAAAAATCGGACTTAATGAAACTCCCAATCACACCACTTAAGATGAGAAATGATCAACGACAGGTTGTAGTCAACGGTTTCAGTAAAAATTACAGGTGTCAATGAACTGAGATTCAACAAACTAAAGAACTCAGAGTGTATACTTTTGTATACATGCACATGTATGTCTATTGACTATTGCAGTTTATTCATTTCTAGCATTTTATGCATGTTTCCTCAATTACCCATTTCACTAAACTAGATCCCCAGTAAAAGTACACCCTGCAGTCATAAATGTAATGACTAACCATGCCTGTGTAACTGAACTACAAACACTATTCAGTTTTAGACAACACAGATGCACATGTCTACTTGCTCAGTTATTTCTGACGTCACTCCACTAAGGTGCACAAGCTTCAGCCAGGCTACGTGTATGGCAAGATCAGGAAACAGCAGTGGGAGTTAACAGTACTGCAACTCCCCTATATACACAGGTATAAGCTTGCAATGACACTAGTAGACAGTAGATGGACATGTACAGCCATGTGTGAGCTGGACAGCAGTACAAAGCATCTGGTAGTTACAAGTGTATACTTAGACATCATTAATTGCTACGCTCTGGCTCACTTGCTCCCCACCCACCCCCATATCATTTCTTTTATGCCTAACCACCTGTTTCCTCCTACCCAAACACTCCTTCCCTTCATGTTCCTCACAAACATTCTAGCCTACTTCCTGCCTCCAACATAGAATCCCTACCTCTTCCACCACCTCTCTATACACACCACCCTACAACCATTAACTATTACCTATAATATTTTTAACTGCAGTAAATACGCATATCTGAATGTAGTATAAATAAATTGACAATATATAATGGCCGTTCACCTTATCCATAGTCAAGAACATTACAGATAAAGTAGCAAGTATCCCCTCCCATATATACTAACTCACTATCTCTGTTACCCTCTCTTAACTAGAGGATACCAATTACCTGACCAATACTTCTTGCCCATACTGCAGCTCCCTAACACATAAAATGATAGCTCTTGCACTGGCCATACTCTCCATCACTTTTCTGTAGCCGTACACCCAGAATTACCTGATGCTTATATAGCTCCTAAGTCCCTAACATCACTTCAGCTTGTAGCTACAGACAACTCCCATTAGCAAGTCTTACACTCTCATCCACCTATCACTTCAAATCACCTCTTAACAACAAACTCCCACATACACCTAATACTGCACCTTTAATACAACACCAATCTCACTCATTCATAGATAATTCCCTTGCATGTAACACATTCTTTCTGAAACTAGATAACATGGGTTACACATATCCAACCCAACTACTAAAAACATCATTCTACCCATTAATAATCTTCACCCTACTCCTACTTTCCAACCTGTCCTCCTACCACACTCAGCTTCATAACCACACCCCATCCCCTAGGCAAACTGATTCCACAGCCACCACCACCAAACTAAAAAACTTCCCTATATCGCCATGTGACCTTACCTCCCCCCTACCCTTCTCTTACGCGCACATTAAACTGAAAATCAAAACTAGCCCCCTCTCTTCTCAAAGACAAACTAAAATAATTCACAAATTGACCAAACTCTATTCTATACCTACTCCATAAACTCACTTGCAGTGGGGATACATATCCCAATCCAGGACCCAAAACATCAATCAGCCCAAACTTAAATCAATTAAATCCCCTACACCACAGATCTACCTCAGCTCTCCTCTTCTTAAACATTAATGTAAGAAGTATACTTAACAAAATTCATGACCTTCATGCCCTACTAGCTCTATACAAACCAGATATCGCTGTGAACTGAAACATGGCTCAAACCACAATTTATTTATTTATTTATTTAACATTTGTTGACCAGGAATGTCTGACTAGGTTCCACAGAGCCTGTTTTCAGCGGAGGCCCGGGGAGAAATGCTCCAGATGCATGTCTTTAGAATGTGGGAGGAAACCGGAGTACCCGGAGGAAACCCACACGAACACAGGGAGAACATGCAAACTCCACACAGAAGGCACCCCAGCCGAGAATCGAACCGGAGAACCTCTTGCTGTGAGGCGACAATGTTAACCGCTGCACCACTGTGCCACCCAACAACATCACAATAATGAGATTACTGCCCCGGGTTACAACATTATCCAAAGAGACAGATCAGAGAAAAAGGGCGGAGGTGTTGCAATGTTATTCAAAAATCATCTTGCCTTAGAACAACTAGATTACAATACTCATGAATTCAAAGATGTAGAAGTAATCCTTGCCAAATTAAAAATACGTTCCAAAGAACATAACTATTGCAGGTGGATATATACTACCAGGCAATAACATCACTGTAATGGAAAGCCTGCTTAATTGGACACCCAACTCCCGTCCACATGAGACCATACTATTAGGAGACTTCATTAATGACCGGCTTCACTGCTCCAGCCATAACCCCTCTGCCTTCATAAACCTCCACAGGTTAACCCAAACTATAACCACCCCCATTCGAATTGGTAAAAAGTACAGTTTTGTACCTACCATAAATGTAGATGTCCGATAGACATGCAATTGCAGTCATAACATGTGGATTGTCCTGCCTCAGGCAGCCCTCAGTCGGCCGGATTCCAAAGTCTGGGTCTGACGTCGGCTGATGTCGCATTTCTCTCCGTCAGAGTGGCTGGAGTGCATAAGCATCAGCCGACGCCATTTTCTTCAGTGTTTCTTGCCCCAGATGCCAGGTGCCCTCCAAGGAAGGCTGTAATCAAATTGGAAGACAAAAACAGGATTCCAAACAAATAAATGAGCAATAAAACAAATACACCATAACAGATATCCCCAGCTAAGAGAAACAGGGATAGGAGTGGACCCTAGGCATAGAGGGGTATGGAGGGAGGGAAAATCCGACTGCAGTTGCATGTCTATCGGACATCTACATTTATGGTAGGTACAAAACTGTACTATGTCCTTCAAGAATGCAACTGCAGTCATAACATGTGGGTAGACTACCATAGCTTAGCTGGGGGAGGAGGAATGCTCTAGGAAAAAGATGGTGTGGCAATCAAACCCTGCAGGACTGCCGAAGCAAAGCCTGCTCTGGATCTGGAGTATAGAGGGAGATTGTAGTGTTTGGAGAATGTATGCATGGAGCTCCATGTAGCAGCTTCTAGAATGTCCTTGGTAGGCACCCCTCTTAAGAATGCTGTAGAGGTGGCTGTAGCCCTAGTGGAATGTGGTCTGACATTGGCTGGAACAGTCTTTCCATGAAAGGAATAACAGAATCTGATGCAATGTCCAATCCATTTTGAAAAAGTCTGTTTTGAAATTGTTTTTCCTTGGACTGCAGGGGCGTAAGCTACAAAAAGTTGTTCAGACTTCCTACTGGCCTTGGTTCTGTCCAGGTAGTATTGAAGTTGTCTGTGAATGTCCAAGGTATACAACAGTCTTTCCCCCTTATTCTCAGGATTGGGGAAAAAAAACAGACAGATGAATGGCTTGATTTAAAGAAACCCTTGATACCACCTTTGGCATAAAAGTAGGGTTGGTCCTTAATGAAACCCTGTCTCTGTGAAAAATAATAAAGGGTGGTATTGCCATTAGGGCCTGTAGCTCCGAAACCCTTCTTGCTGAGGTAATTGCCAACAGGAAAGCTGTCTTCCATGAGAGAAATTGCAAGTCAACTGAAGCTGCTGGCTCAAATGGAGGTAGAGTCAGTTTTTCTAGGACAAAATTGAGGTCCCAGGCTGGCACTGGGGCCTTTCTTGGTGGCTTAATGTTCTTGATTCCCCTGAGGAATTGCCTTAGTAAAGGGTGAGAAAAAACAGGAGGATCAGTGTTGTATCTAGCTGAAATAGCAGATGCATGTATCTTTATGGAAGAATATGAGAGGACGTTCTTTAACATATCTGCCAAATATTCCAAGATGAGTGGGATGTTCAACAATGATGCATCATGTCCCTTGCTGGTACTCCAATTGCTGAATCTTTTCCATTTTGCTAAGTAAACCTTTCTGGTGGATGGTCTTCGAGCCTCTGTTAGTATCCGCTGAGCTTCCTTGGAGAGAGATAAGCTGAATTTATTTATGGGATCTCCCAGGCTGTTAGCTGCAGTGTCTGAAGATTTGGATGCAGTGTTTCGAAATTGTGTTGAGTCAAAAGTAGAGGCCAGTGGGGAAGGGCCCACCTCCTGGTGTGACATATGCTCTGTAGTAGTGGGTACCAGTGTTGTCTTGGCCAGTCTGGAGCTATTATGATTCCCTTGGGTTTCTCTGCTTTGATCTTTAGTAATACTGAGGTCATCAGTGGCAGAGGTGGGAATGCATAGATTGCTAGGGAGTTCCAGTTGAATGAAAGGGCATCTATTTTCCAAGCTTTTGGATGGTATGTCCTTGTGCAGAATTTTGGTAGAAGATGGTTGAGGTGAGAGGCAAATAGGTCCACTTCTGGCTTGCCCCATGTCGAAGTGAGTTGTTTGAAGGCCTTCGGATGTAACCTCCACTCGTGTGGATCTGTGAAATTCCTGCTTAGGCTGTCCGCCAACACATTGTCTTTTCCTGGAACAAACTGGGATTGTAACTGGATGTTTAGGCTCAGTGATTTCTCCCAAAGCTGCATTGTCAGTCTGCAAAGGGGGTAAGAGTGGGTGCCCCCTTGCTTGTTTATGTACCACATCACAGTGGTGTTGTCTGTCCGTATCAGTAAATGTCCTTGCTGGAGTTGGTGTTGAAAGGCCTCGATGGCATGCATTACTGCCAGCATTTCCTTTTGGTTTATATGCAGATGTGTTTCCTTTGGAGACCATTGTCCTTGTATACACCTGCCTTCCATGTGCGCCCCCCCATCCAAGGTCTGAGGCATCTGTAGTCATGGTCTGTGTTATCTGTGGTTTTTTGAATGACATACCTGTGTTTGCCTGGCTCACCGAGGCCCACCATAGGAATTCCTTTTGTAGGCATGGGATGAGTGGTATGATTGTCTCCAAGTTGTTGCTGTGTTGAGACCAAATGCTTTTAGGTACCATTGAAGCTTTCTCATGTGTAGTCTTGCTAATGGAACCAGGAGAATGCAGGATGCCATGTAACCCAGGGCCTGTAGGAATCTCCTTGCAGTCATCTGGGTGAGTTTTGCTAAACCTTTGAAGTAATGAGTTAACTTCTCTTGCTTGTCTTCTGTCAGGTAAGCCATCTGAGAGGCTGTGTCTAGTTTGGCTCCTAAGAAGATTATTTGCTGGGATGGCTGCAGTCTTGACTTTTGGAAGTTGACTGTGTATCCCAGAGCTTGAAGTAATCGTATGACATAATCCAGGTTTTTTGTCAACATCAATTTGTCGTCCACTTGTATGAGGCAGTCGCCCAGGTACGGGTAAATTTGTATACCCTGGAGCCTGCAATGAGCAATTACTGAAGCCAGGCATTTTGTGAATACTCTGGGCGTAGTAGATAAGCCAAATGGCAATGCTGAGAATTGATAATGCTCTGGCCCTGCAAGAAATCTGAGGTATCTTCTGCGGCTGTGTCTGATAGGGACATGCAGGTATGCCTCCTTGAGGTCCAGAGTAATCAGCCATGACCCCTTGCCCAGCATGGGAAGGAGTTGCTGTAGAGTCAGCATTTTGAACTTTGGTACTATGAGAAAGGTGTTTAATGCGGACAAGTCCAGTATTGGTCTCAATTGAGATTCTTTTCTTGGAACAAGGAACAGTCTTGAGTAAAACCCCTGGTCTTGTTCTTGTTGTGGAACTCTTTCTATTGCTTTCATCTGAGTCAGCAGAGTGATTTGCTTGATAGCCTCTGCCCTCTGATTTTGTGGTAGGTTTGGCATGCCTTGTTTTCTTGGTAAGGTATGAAAATGAAACCTGTACCCTCGGTCTATAATGTCCAAAATCCATTTGTCCTTTGTCAGTCTGTGCCAGTTTTCTGCAAACAGAGATAATTTCCCGCCCAAAGGAGCTTCTAGTTGTTCCCTGGTAGGCGGTAGTAGAGGAAAGTCATTGAGATTATGGTTGTGGGGCAGGTGAAACCCCTGCATCACTTCTTTGGTTTCCTGGCTGCCATTGTCATCCCCTGTAAGGGCCTCTGTATTGGCCTCTTCCTCGGCCACGTCTGTTCTTACCCCTTTGAAACTTTTCTGGATTAGGAAAGGACCAGTTTTTTGAAGGCCAATTCCTACTGAATCTGGGGGGTTGAACCTGGAGGAAATCTTTCACAGTCTGAACTGATTTTGCTTTTTCTTCGATGGTCTTTAACACATCCTTAGCATTTGCACCAAAAAGCTTGTTCTTTTCCAAAGGTGCATCCAGAAGTTTTGCTTTTACATGATCTGGTAGAGGCTGATCTTTTAACCAAGCATGTCTATGAATGACTGCCCCTGTCATAGCTGCCCTACATGAAGCTTCCAGTGCATCATATCCACACTGCAGGAAGTGATTGCTTACTTGCTGAGTGTTATGTACAGCTTCCTGCAAAGTCTTCCTGTCTAAAGGATCAGGAGTGGCTAATGTTTTTTGTAAATCTTCTAACAGATAATCCTGATATTGTAACATATGAAAAAGGCAATTTAAAGCTCTCATAGATAAGATAGTGGATGTGTAAACATTTTTGCCCCATCTCTCTAATGACCTAGCTTCCCTGTTGGAGGGCAAAGGATTTTTTGAGGTGGAGGCTGAAACTCCTTTAGGCCCCTGTGAAATAGTTTCCAAATCAGCAGTATGGGCCCTGAATAAATGGGAATGAGTTTCTGGGACCCTGTAATACCTGTCTGGCTTGGCTGGAGCAGGAGGAAGAGAATCAGGGGTAGCACTAGAGTCAGAATACAAATCATCCAGAACATCAAGTACAGGAGGAATAGCTAAGGGCCTGTGCTGAGGCTTCTTAAGGAAAGTCCTAAGGCGTTTCCTAGAATCAGAATATTCCTGACCTTGCCACTTGAAATGTTCCCTCATGGTGTGCAGAACTTCCCCAAAAGAAATATCCTCAGGAGGGGAGGCCGAGGGGATGGAATCTTCTGCATCCGAGTCCTCATAGCTCTGAAAGAGCTCTTCCTGGCTATCAGAGTGGACAGAGCCCTCAGAATTTTCATCTGAAGGGGTAGGGTCAGAGGGTTCAACCCGGGGCCTTTTATCAGGAGGAGGCTGGGATCCTCTCTCAGGATGGGCCTGTGAACCTCTAATCATGGAAATTAAATCAGCAGCCATGGACATAATTTGTGTCTCTGGAGTCGGCTGAGGTAAGGATTTAGAAGTAATATGCTTTGTTTTGCTGGCTGCCTTAGCCCTAGTGTAGGCCTTAATAGACATGGCCATAGGGGGCCTGGCAGCTCCACGTGCAGGAGTGACCTTGTCTACAGCAATGGTCTTGGGCATTTCCTCGGTTTCGGTATCCGGAGGAAAATCTATAACTGGCGTCGGAGTAATGTCTGTAATCGGAGTCGTCGGTAATGTGGTGTCTTCGGTTCGGAGCGGTGGAGAGACCGTCTCAGAGGGAACCGGAGCACTCGCGCTAGGTTTTGGCGTGGAGTCGGTGGTAGACGCGGGCCGAGGATGCCGGTCCCAGTCTTTTCGCTTTTTGGGAGTTTGCGATGTCGGGAGATCCGACGGCATGGTGTAAGCAAAATTATCGCCGAAAAAATCTTCAGCGAACTCCACCCGGCACCTGAGAGTGCGCTTGTTGAAGCGAGCACAGGCTACACAGGCCGAGACGTCGTGGTCTGGGCCCAGGCAAGGGAGACAGTAAGAGTGGAAATCCTTATGAGGTATTTGTTTACCACAAGAAAGACAATTGTTAACTTTTTCAGTAATTTCTGACATCGGCTGAGGCAAGAAAAGGTCCCCAACGGGGTACTTAGCTTTTTTGATGACTTCGAATACAGGAGCTGACCGACCGGCACTTGCGAACTGCTTCTGCTTCGGGCACCGCGTGGCAAGAAAGACTGAAGAAAATGGAGTCGGCTGATGCTTATGTACTCCAGCCGCTCTGACGTCGGAGAGAAATGCGACATCAGCCGACGTCGGACCCAGACTTTGGAATCCGGCCGACCGAGGGCTGCCTGAGGCAGGACAACCCACATGTTATGACTGCAGTTGCATTCTTGAAGGACATCTTCAAAACGCCAGTCCATCTTAGACTGTATCCTGGTATCTGCCCCCGCTCTTGCACAGCAATCTGGTTGTCTTCCAGATACCCTAAGTGACCATCATCCAACCTACCTAATTAGGAACAGATCCCAAACATTAACCAACCTATCCTCAGAGTAGTTAGAAACAAAAATACCTTTATAGCTACTGATCTCATCAATACTCTAAAAAGCTGTAACTAGGCCCCCCTAAAACATTTACCTCTAGGCGATGCCGTTGAGTACTTTAACACAACCTTCATAAAACTCTTAAACCATCATGCACCCCCTAGAACCATTAGAATAAAAACTAACTATGCCCCATGGCTAAGAAAAGATACTAAAACTATAATGAAAGAAAGGGACAAGGCCTGGATTCAATATCAGAAAAACAAAACCACTACTTTGAAGCAAAACTATGTAGAGCTCAGTAACAAAGACAAAAAACAAATCAAACTAGACAAATCCAGCTACTATACAAGCATGCAAGAAAAATATGCTCACAAGCCACAAAAATTCTGGGACTCAATGAATGGTATATTGCATACAGGAAAGTCCACGACTCCAACCCCTGTGCTTCCAAATAACCATGAAAAAACATTCCTACTCAGTTAAACAAATTATTTACCAAAACAGACCAGACCCTTGCCAATGCCCACAATAGTACTAGCAGCCCCACACCAATAATTATCCCAATCCACCCCAATATACAGAATAGCCACGATTTTTACATCCACTCTGTACACACCAATTTACTATCTAAACTCCTTGGTAAACTTAAACCAACCACTCTAGCGGCTGACAAGCTGCCAGCAGACTCCCTTCAGATCTCAGCTGAAGCTATAGCCTATCCTGCCTCTATTCTCATAAACATATCTCTCTCAGAATGCAAAGTCCCCACCTCATGGAAAACATCATATGTAATTCCACTGCACAAAGGAGGCAACTCCTTAGAGCTCACCAACTACTGCCCAATAGCAATCCTATCACCTTTATCCAAAAGATTAGAAAGAGCTGTTCAAACTCAACTAATACATTACCTCCAGAATAACAACCTACTCTCCATATCCCAGCATGGCTTTAGACCTTTCCATAGCACCACGACAGCACTACTATCATTCACCAACATAGTTAACCACCACAGAAACAAGGGTCTATTTGTTTCTTCCATATTCTTAGACCTATCAAAAGCCTTTGACATGGTAAAACACAGTCTGCTTTTTGATACCCTATCCACCCTAAATGTAAGTCCCTCCTCTATATTATAATTCAACAGCTACTTATCTGCCTGTCAGCAAGCAGTCCTATGGCAGGACCAATTGCCCCCCCCCCCCCTCGTTACCGGTAACCATAGGAGTCCCCTCAAGGATCCATCCTTGGCCCATTGCTGTTCTTTCTATTTACAAATCAGATCTCTTCATCCTCTCCCACTGCCTCAATAGTACAATATGCAGATGACATTACCCTCATACGTGCTGTCCCTACCCTTAGTGAACTGCAAACCCTTACCCAAAATAACTTCACCCTAGCCGAAACTTGGTTCACTAACATCCAACTTCTTCTTAATCCCCCAAAAAAAACAAACTAATTCTTTTCAGTCCTGGCAGAGCTCCTCCCCTAAATAATAATTTCACCATTGGCTCCAAAGAAAACATTCAAATCAATCCAACCACACACACACTAAACTGCTAGGCGTAGAAATAGACAATAACCTGAGGTTCGACATCCACATATCACAAACCATTAAGAAAGCTAATAAAAAACGTTGTCTCCTCTACAGGAACAAGCAGTTTATGACAAAACGCACCAAAGTAACCATCACAAGGACTCATCTTCTATCCACCCTCCTCTATGCTTCTCCCATCTTGACCAATCTCCATCAAACTGATCTAAATAAAATGGAATCTTGCTACAAGATTGCCAAGTTTGCTACTGAAGCCTCATATAGGTCTCATCACTGTCTATCCCTTAAGCAACTCAACTGGCTTGAGTTGCCTCATTTACTTCTACTCAATCAACTCTCTATAGATCTACTAACTTCCTGAGATAACTCCAGCACTTCAGCACCTAATTCAGCCCCACATTCCCTCTAGACCCTTAAGATCTAGTAACCAGAACCTCATAACTGTCATCAAACATAAAAACAAAGCTGGTAAGTCCCTCTTTGCCAACACCATTGCCAAAACCTGGAACACACAAGCCAAATAACTTCTACCACCTCCTTTAGTCAATTCAAAAAACTCCTGAAAACCCACTAGGTAACTGGATATGCTCATGCCACACACCAGGCTATTCCATACCAAGAGAATTTGTCAGGCTACAGCTATGTATAAACAGTTTCTCCCCTGAAAGCTTCCAAACCCGTATACATTTACCTTACAAAACTTATAACTGCCAAAGAAAAAAATGTACCTCTGATTGTCTACTGTAAGAAATGTTAATCTCTAGCATATCATCTTGTTTTGTGTATATATGCTATATGTATGTTTGTTAATCACCAGCATGCTGTCCTGATGTGTATATACGCCATATGTATGTATGTTCTATTTCTTTTTACTCTCATGTAATGTATTGTAATGTGGAGTTTTTCTCCCTGGGCCTCCGCTGAAAATGGACCTGTGTCCAGTCGGACTTTCCCAGTAAACAAATGTAAAATAAAATAAAAAATAAATTGAGCACAGAACATGTAGCATTCCAGCTCAGCTGCTCTGGGAAGAGCAGAGCAGTACTTCTGGTGCAAAATTTCCTTGGTCATAGCTAACACTCTGGCACACACAATGCCAGCTCTTACCAGGTTGATAGCATTATCTAGCAGGAGCTAATCCTCAGCAACCTAGGATGGGAATTGCTACCAACATTAAATTTAATACTTGACAAAAAGACAATGCCAAAAAAAAAAACATTCTCAAACCTACAGTTTCCTATGCCATTCAGTTATCCAGTTCTGATTCAGAGGAACAATCTCCTCAAACTATTTTCTTATGATGTAAAAAAAAAAGTTCTTTAGTGACCCATCTCTCTATCCCAGTAACCACCAACCTAACCCCTCTTCATGGTTTGACATTCATACACAACTGTTAGAATATTTAATATTACTGAAATTCATGTATTAGTTGTGATTGAAGAAAACATTGTCAGACTCAAGAGTGTGTAATTTATTCAAATTTTCTTCTTTCGGCTGTTCCCATTAGGGGTCGCCACAGCGGATCATCGGTTTCCATTTCTTCCTGTCTTCTGCATCTTTCTCTATTACACCAACCATCTGCATGTCTTCTCTCACCACATCCATAAACCTTAACTTAGGCCTTCCTCTTTTCCTCTTACCTGGCAGCTTCATCCTTAGCATCCTTTTCCCAGTATACTGAGCATCCCTCCTCAGCACATGTCCAAACCAACATAATCTCGACTCTCTGGCTTTGTCTCCAAACCATGTAACCTAGGCTGACCCTCTAATATACTTCTTCCTAATCCTGTCCCCCCTCGTTCACACCCAGTCCAAATCTTAACATCTTTAACTCTGCCACATCCACTCAATTTCCATCCATTCAAAATTTCCAAATTTTCAAAATTTACATCCATTCAAATTTCTGTTATATGCATGCAAATGACATTATGAAATAAGTAGAGTCCTCAGTAGCATCTAGGCATTTCTATGGAGTTTAAAAAAAAACGTAACATTAAAATATGCAACAGTTGTATGTAAGCTGTATTCCTCCAGTGTCAACAATTGTGTGTGGTGTACATATATCTACACACACACACACACACACACACACACACACACACACACACACACACACACACACACACACACACACACACAGGATTATATTTCTTCTCAAACTCAACATATCTAAATACAACTGATCTGAACACAATTCATCTAATCTAGCATAACCAAAAGAAAATGAAAAATAACAGAAAAAATATGTTTTTGCAGGGGGAACATTCCTGAGTCCCCATACCCCTCTAACATGTAATAATTCCACAGTCTACTACCATGGGGGAAACACAAAGTATTCTACCAGCTTGCACAATCCAACACACTGTCATAAAGTGAACGGCAATATTACTTAAAAATCTTTATGACAATTCATACCAGTGATCCAAAAATGAATTATCAGAGTTACAGCTGGTAAAATTTATTGAAAAATATCATCAATTCAGATGGGAGTACATTACTTTTTCTCGACAAATTGTGATTAGATAATGTAAGTGTTAGACCACAGGTACTACACCCACAGATGTATGTGCACTTTTGACTAGGTTCGTTAGCTTGATATTCCTAAGCAATTTAAACATAAAACACAGCACGACTCACATCCAGTGAGCTTAAGTAAAACCGTTACTACATGTTCTTATCTTTTCAGCCCCTGTTGCCTAACGACCATCACCTGTCCTGCAAGTGAACTAGAGAAATCGGTTTTCCATTGGCAAAAATCAATGAGGGTAAACTATCATTCATGCAACAGTCATTTTCTTTTCCTACTCAAGTTTCCCCCAAGTCCCCCATGGTGGCTCTGTGACATCTGCTTTCATGTGCTAATTCTGGCTACAATAATATGTGCTGTTTGGCAAGAGGTGCTTCTAGGTTTCTTTCTCTGACCTCCATAAAGCTGGGTACCTTACTGTACCACAGTAGACCACTCCCTATTCCTGGGATGGCTGAGCATGTGTTGGCTGCTGCACTCCCACGTCTCCCAGCTGGTTTCTCCACTGTGTGGCCTACTGTTCAAACTTGTCATCTGGGTTATAGTCCCTCTACATCAGAGATGTTCAAACTTGTCATCTGGGTTATAGTCCCTCTACATCAGAGATGTCCAACAGGTGGCCCTAAGGTCACAATCCAGCCCACCAAAGTATTTTATCTGGCCTTTCAGTATGTGCTACAACATGCTATTCTGAATGGACAGATACATGTTGGAAATGGTAATGAGGGCCCCCCAAACCATGCCAAGTATGGTGACCCCTGAGCCAAAAAATTTGTACTCTCCTTCTCTAGATCATAAAGCCAACTGCTGTTACCAAAGAGTCTTACTAGATTCTTATTAAAATACATTGTCTCACATGTGGCATATACTGTGGCAACCATGACACTGTGAAGACAATATGAAAACTGTTAGTTCAGCACTATGAAGCAGAAACCCTGCTATCAAGTCTGAGCTTTACTACATTCAGAATGTAGTCTACAGGCAAAGAACTATGGTATAGAAGTTTGGCACCAAAATCTAGATCTGGATATAATTGTACTACAGGAGAAATTAAATGTGCATCTTCATACTCAACTTTCAGCTGCTAGTGTGGTGTCACAAATTTCAACAAGTAAGGAAAAATAGTGATTTGTTGCTGCAGTTTGGAAAATGGTATCCAAGATAGAACAGAGAAGCAGAAACTATATCTGAGGGTCTTCATCTGTTGCATTAATGTGACACTCTCATACACATCCGGTGTATATAACTGTAGAGAGATGAGTTAAGCTTTACAGCAAAGAACTGCATTGTACAATTATTACTTTCAACCAGTCCTAACTATCATAGCTTTTGCTGCGAAAATTTAATTAAGATGTGGATATTTTTCATCCTATCAACACTGCAAACAAAAACATTAGAAAAAATTCTATGCTTTTTGTCCAACTGCTGGTTAGTATCTAGACCCATAATGTGACATACATGCACCTTTACCACTATTGGTTATGTTCATCTTCATTGCTGCCCTCCAAGTCACCCAATTATACCATTCCATTCTGAAGGTTTGTACTAAAATAGGGGCTACTTTGGTAGCCTAAAGCATCTATATCTATACTGTAAATTTTGAAGTAATATATTTATGCAACCTACTGCTCCAGCTAACACATGCAAAGCAGCATTTTAGTGGGACTTAATAATATTGTAAAATAACAAAAAAAATGCCATTACCAAGTTCCAAACAGTACTGCATTACAGCTAGCGTCCAAGCAATAATGCATCTGTAAACTGATCGTTCATGACTTTTTGTGACATTCCTTCTTTAGGTGAACACTGATCCATTTAGGACACCTTCTCAGTCACCGTAGCCTTTTAAATCCATTTATCTCATCTCAGAACTGCTACTGTCCCTCTATAAAAAAGTCTAACCCATGCAGTCTTCAACAGGATTTTCTTCCAGGCCTTGTAATATTTTGCTGGTTTGTTTTAGGATATACAAATACCACAAGAACCAACAAGTTGTAAAATTTTCAAGAAAGTGTGGAACACTTGGACTAAGGTCAGGGCAGGGGAATGTGCAAGAACACACATCAGTGCTCACTACAAGATGTCAAATTCTTGTAAGAAGTTACAGGACTATTACAAGCACAGCACATTGTAAGAAAATTTAAACCATGTACAGAAATGGCTAACTACCATCAAATTGATAAAAACATCTAAAACAATGTCAAACATTCCTATTGACTACCCCTACAGAAAGTCCTTACCCGTGACCACATCACAAAAATACATTCGAATTACATTCAATCCAAATCTTTCCTTTTCATAACACACTCAATTAGCAGTTAAGGTCTAGACTAGCTTAATGTTGCTTAAATAATCTTCAGTCTACTTATATTTAAAGCTACAACTGAAGTAGCAGTTAACACACTATAGTCTAGGCTTGAGAACTGACTTGCTATGATATCCTTACTCTCCACTACAGAAAATAAAATACAATAATTTATCCTGGTTAGCAGATTGGTGTACCACTGTACTACAAATCAGTCCATCAAACCTGCTCCAATATTGATACGCACAGGCCCTTCAGCTGGATGTGTGATGTTAAAAGAGTAATAAATACAAAATCAATCAGTGGGTGTTGAAACATCTCATTATTTCTCACCCCCTGAAGGTCAGTCTACCATGGGGAAGGCAATTTTTCAAACCTCGACCTGTATGTAGGTCACCTACTTTTTGCAAACTCTTCCATAAAAACATTAATACTTTCAGTACACTGTTCAGTTTACTCCATCTCTTTGTCCTGCTCTCTGTAAGATTAGAATATCGATGCACTGATTCTTCTCATACACACTGGCCACTGACCGAGTAGAGGGGTAACCATTCTTCCAAAAACATACCACTCTACAGCCTGCATCAAAATGACTTCCTAAATTTTTCACTTACGGAGATCTAATAAGGATGACACCCTTATTCTTAGTCACTCCTTCAATAAACTTGCTTGGTCTAACAATGAATAGCTTTCTCCATCCTAGGACCTGTGTCCGGGATGACCCCATAACATTGGGGATTTTGACCTTATTCTAGCTAGCTTTCTTGATCATGTCAAGGGTAAGGTACGCTCGATCCTTAAGGCAGCCTGTTCTTTCTTTTCCTCCTCCTACTTTGGATAAGGCAGCCTATTTTTTTTTCGTTTTCCAAGTCTGAATAATGAAGCCTTCCTTGTTTTCCTTCTGCTAGCATGAATAAAGCACCCCCCTTTTCCCCCTACTACTCTCTCATTCTTTTCACACCCCTCCCTATAGTACTGATAAAACAATCAAATAGCCTACATATATATATATATATATATATATATATATATATATATATATATTTATTACTGGACAGATGTTGAAATGTGCCAATTTGGATCAACTCACTACCCTAGTAAACAAAATTAATAAAATATAAAACATAGCATATCTCCTCTTTATTAACATATAAACTTACAGTGTGTAATGCTGCAACCAGTAAATTGTGAACCAAAGAAGGAAAAAGCTACAAATCACAGCAAAGGTGGGGGTGCTCAAGACCACTGAAATGTTTCATTCACCACACCTGTAAGTCCAAACATTCTTGAGGGTTCAGCACTGCAGTGTGGGTTACTTGCCCTATTGCAAGTCATGTGTGTGTTTTTTTTTTAAACAATTCACTGCTCACAAGAAAATATTTCACTTTTATGATTTACTTCCAGTTCTTTTCAAGACATGCTGTGATCTTATGAATAAGTCATTCTCGTAACTAATAATCATGAAGAAAAGTATATGTGCAACATAAAATACAGGAGGCCTTAGTGGCCACTTCACAATTTTTAACCAATACGATAATGTACATTCAAATAACACCTTCAATACTGTGGAGACATACAGTTCACTTAAACCTGCATGAGTGAATAATGCTGTAACCAGTAATAAAGTTTAACACCTTTACTGAATTATCACTTAAGACAAACATACGTTCACATCGATACAATCATCAATCCAGCATTACATAAATTGTTCACTTTCTGCTTTCCCTTAAACCTCACTTCTCACATTATTCTGTATGTAATTTGCTGTTACCCTTTTACAAAGGTTTCACTTCCAGTTCTTTTCTCTCTGTTACAATATTCAATACTTCAAACACAGTTGGTTTAGACTTTGATTTACATTTTCTAGCAATTGCTTTTTTGGCAGCCACCAGAACTAAACTTAACAAGGCTTTGTTATGTCTAGGCAATTCAGATCCCGTATCCCAGCCCAAAATATAATTTCCTTAGTTACACCCATTTGCTCATGCAACATTTCAGACAGAGTATTATGCATGGGATTTTTAAACTCTGCCAACTCAGTACACTCCCAAAACATGTGCCCAGTTGCCTCTTTTTTCCTCATCACACTTCTAACATTTGACATCTACCTGAGGAAAACGTTTTTGGAGTCTGCTTTGGGTATAAAAATACGTATGCAAACACTTCCAAGCAAAAATCCTGAATCTTCTAGATTGTTGCATATTTGGGAGCCATACATACATCCCCCATTGTTTCCTTGTGAATTGCTTATCCAGTCTCTTCTAACCTCCTCTGATTGGTTCCTATAGTTATCATGCAATATTTTATATGCTGTACTAATTATCCCTTTTAACAGCAGTTTCTGTTTTACATTTAACTAAAACCTCTACCAGAGCAGGCCTTTGGTTTAAGATTCCCCATATCCAATCTCTTTACAAGTTACTCTGATATCAATCTCTGATAAGGAAGGCCGTCTCTAGCCTTGGCCTCTTCCCACTCTATCACCTTTCTGTGTCTAGTTATTTGCTTCCAATATCTCGGTGCATTTGCCATTTCTCTCTAGTAAATTCCAGCCCCCCCTCTTGCCTATTCTCTGTATCCCTAACTGCAGTCATACCTATTGGCACAATCTCCTTTCTCCATTCTCATGCTGACTTAGTTCTTGGAATACTTTTTACTGCTTTATATATATAATATTCTGCATGGATGTTATTCTGAAGGATCTGCATTCAAAATCCCAATCTCTTATTTCTTGAATTTCCCCCGCTTTATCATCACCACCCCTTTTCTTGTTGAAGTATAGCTTTCTGCTTTTCCTTGTTCTATTGGAAGTATCAACTTACACCACTTGACTCTTCCTCTCTTCCCCTCCCCGATAAAATCCTTAGACTCTTTATTAATTACTGTTCACAGCCTCTCCTCGATAAAACTATGCCTGACCCGTACATAAAACTAAAGGGAATTCAACCATTTTCACTGCTTGTATCTTGCTATTCATATCCATAATCAAGAGCTTCAGTTTCTCAGGTTTTGTTATCTTTTATTTATTCACTTCCCAAATATCCTTTAGCTGCCATAACAGAATCCTTTTTTTAAACCATACCCCTAAATATTTAATTTCATCATGTCCCCAAAAATGTGTGAACTACTGAACCAGTTCAAGTGTGGGTACATAGTTTACATCTATAACCTTTGTTTTCTCTTCATTAATATTATATCCTGAAAAGGCCTGAAACAGTCTCAATGTTCAACACTGAGATGTCCTTTTCTGATTTTATCAGGTACAAAATAATATCTGCAAAAAAAAAAAAAAAAAAACACAACTTTTCTTGACTACCATAGCAATTGTATCCTTAAATTTCGGAGTCCCTTGTTTTCTTTGACAATGGCTTTAAATATAATGCAAACAAAGGAGAAAGACGATACCCCTGCCTGATTCCTCTGTCCTTACAGAACTTATCAGTGAGGAACCCTCCCATTTTAATTTTTGCCTCCAGTCCCATCCCGCATATATCCTCCTAATTAGCCTTATTATATTATCAGGGAATGCAGATGCTTCCATTGCCCTACTCATAAAATCCCAGTTTACTCTGTTGAATGCTTTTTCTGCATTAAGTTCCATGAACAGTGGTATTTTCTTACACTTTGCTTTTCTGTGGATTGTCATTGTTCTATGTATTAAAGTTGTCAAATATTTGCCTTCCCTCTACAAAAAAAACATACTGATCCATATCTATCATTTTTCACAGCACCTTTGCCATTTTTTAGGTATTATAATCATATAAAATTGAAACGGACCTACATGAAGCTGGATCTTTAATGTCTTTGCAGTAATAACATTTTGGAATTAGGAATACCAGCCTCCCATTTGCTTAGGGGAGAAGAACATGACATATTGTCTCATAATTGCCCGAAGTCCTTCACTACATAAACCTGCAGTATTTTTTTTGTTGTTTTTTTTTTTACATTTAAAAGTAACTGGTGCCAGTACTAACCTGCAACTTATAATGGTCAAGTTTTTCCAATATGGTTAAATGAGACAAAAGGTTCACCATAACCGTGGAACCAAAAATATTTTCATTTACTATGACTGCTCTCCACATATTTCAAACTGGTGGACATTCTTAAAATTCAATTAATAGTGCATGTGACGAAGCCTGGCTGAACATCCTGTGGGAGTTGTTATCCCTCTTTTTATGCTGTCACTGCAAGGCTAATCAGCTTGGTGTAAGAGCAGCAACATTTCTGCATAGATGCATACAGTTTCCACAATTTTATTTCATTTTTTTTTTTTTTTTACAATGATCTGGGACTTCTGTCCTTTCTTGTATACCAAATATTTCCCCCTATTTCTGAAGAGACTGACATTCTGCAGTCTCGTTACTAATTGTTGCTGAGAAGTCTTGAAAGATATAGTGTTTCTCACTCAGTATTTCTGCTTTTATTTTTTAATAGGTGCAGAGTATCCAATAGTTTGATCAAGTATGGAATTTCTCAGCATAAAGCATAGCTGTAAATACTTACAATGATGGTCTTTTCTCAGGTTAAATCTATCACACAAAGTAGCAAAAGAAGCTACAGTAAGTACCACATACTACTACTCGCAAATCGGCTAACTGCCTAAAATGTCTATTCCAGTCTAATTTCTTCTGTCATGTTTTAAGGTAGGGGCTATGCCAAAAAAGGATATTGCCCATCCACCAGAGAGATTTTCATATCTCTAGACAGGGATTTTAAATGTCTATGATTGATATTAACAAAATACCACTTTTTAAAATAATCTGATAATTTATTTAGTTCATCATCCATATAAGTATTCTTCCTTCTTCCCAAAAGGCTTGCCCTAAATCTATCCATCAAAGCATTTTGGTCATTGCTTGGTTGTCATAGTGGGTTGCAATGACTGAGGCATAAATTCCAAAGGTCTAGTCCTCTCCCAAGCCTTCTTGTTGTCTCCCAGTACAGTGATTCTTTTTCTGTATTCTGCATCTCCCATTGTCTCAGATAAACATTTTATTCATTTTTTAACTTTAGCAAAGCTCTGAAATGATCCTGTGCAAGGTATATGCCTCAGAACACAATATGAAGAGCAGTTTTACTATGGCAGATATGCCAGTTAGCGAAAGTTTCAGCGTCTGTCATGTATGTATCCATATGAAAAAGCTATGCAAAGCTGTTTCATAGAGGAAAGAATCTTGCCACCTAAGTACTCAAGTGGAGATACACACCACAAAAAGCAGATGACATGTAAGTTTGTCTGACAAAGTTTGCTCCTGAGTTTACTCCATACACCACTGTCTGCTATATTTACCTTAAAGTCTGAGAGGGAGGCAAAGTGTTGGAATATTGAGCTTGATAATGTGGAATAACTTGCACTTTTATTTTAAGTTTTCGAAAAATATTTATTTTTATATGAATTTATTGAATGGACAAGAAAACGGAGTACAAATGAACAATTTCAGATTCAGCGCAGGGAAGGATGAAGTAAAGAAAAGCAATAAGGTGTAGCATGTGGAACGTGATCAAAAGTTAAATGGGAGCACACCAGTTGTAAACATCTAAATGCAATGAAGTCAGATACAACAGCTGAAAATAGTGGCGTACAGGGTACAAGTGCAAACTATGTAGATTCTTGGATATCAGACCACAGTTTGTTTGTGAGGAGAGTGAGGGACTGGCTAGTTCATGAGGTGTAATTGTTTTAAGACAGTTCAAGGCCATGCAACAACAAAGAGAAGTGTTTAAGAATTATCCTACCCCCCCCCCATTATTTTCTTAAATCCAGTGCATCTCCTGTTGTCTTCCCTTTAGGATAATTTTACCACATAATTCTGCCCCTCTGTAATCTTTTACTAGCTGTTGTCAGTAAGCACAAAAGTATCATTTTACAAAATCAATATATTCAATTAAATTTTTTTTACTTTTATAGTCCTCTCTAAAACTTTTGACTACTTTCAAATGGTTTCACACTGCTAACATTACAAGAGCAACAGGGACAGAAGTCTGTTTATCCCTTGCCATTATCAGTCGCTGTCATTATTCCGTATTACAATTTCTTAGTAAACTGATAATTTCACAAGAGCTTCTTTTCATACAAATCTAAAAAATTGGGGATAAATAAGTGAATCTTTGCTTTAGCTTTTGCTATAACAAAAATAGTGTGATTGTACTATTTCACAAATTAAACATGTCTGCAACATGAAATACTTATTACCCCGCACACAAATTAAATAAAATTTTCCTCCCATCTTCCAAACTATCAGAGAAGGTAGCCAAGGTGCCAAGGATTTTTACACCTGGAAAGGAAACATACTAAGGAAGTGACATTCCTTTAAATCAATCAATACATATTTTTTAAGAGGGGGGAGATTAACTATATAATCTGAAATTAAGAAATCATATAGTGTAGACAAGTGGTTGACTCACAGTCTGAGACCATGACAATTTTGCTTGCAAGTTCACAATTCTAAATACCTCTTTATTCCTCTGGACTAGTAGGACAGCCTACAGAAGTCATGGAAAGGATAGTTGTGTAAAATCTTACCATAACCAGAGATGTCCTTCTCTTCTATATGCTGCAGTATTCATCACATTAGGGAGTCCAATGCTGCAGTATTCATCACATTAGGGAGTCCACCTCCAGCCAACTCATATGTCCAGCCAATATACAAAAGTCTAAATGCTACTGTAAGGTACGTATGCCGCCGCACATCATCTCAAGTACATCAACCATAAAGAGGTGATGGGTATAAAGCAGACGTCAACACGTACCCATCTCAGAACTGAATGTCACTCAGCACCAGCCTGAACCTAGGTAAGAAAACATGTCACCAGCAGAACAGGTAAGCATTGGGGAGGGGGGGGGGGGTTAATACTGCAGCATATAGAAGAGAAGGACATTATGGTAAGAAATTTACACAACTATCCTACGCTCTTCTATTCATATGCTGCAGTATTCATCACATTAGGGAGAGTGCCAAAGCTTATGCTTAAGATGACTGGGTGGAGGAGTAGAAGCTTTTAATACAAAACCATGTAGAAACCCCAGCCTGAATCTGGAGATGACATCTAGTTTATAATGTTTAGTGAAAGTATGAACAGAGGACCAGGTAGCTGCCTCCAGGACAGAGCAAGTGTCCAAGCCCTTAAAGAAGGCCCCAGAGGAAGACACTGCTCTAGTAGAATGTGCCCTCACAGGAGAAGACACTTACCATTGGTTGAGTAACAGAAGAAAATAGCTTTAGAAATCAAGGAAGAGATAGTTTGCTTGGAAACCAGCTGACCCAAGGCCCTTCGGTGGTAAGACACATACAGGTGTTCAGATTTATGGCTAGGCTTAGTTTTATCCAGGTAGTATCAGAGTCGTCTGTGTACATTCAAAGCATGTAGAATCCTTTCAATGGGAGATTGAGGAGAAGGAAAAAAGGTGGGAAGGTTGCTAGACTGATTAAGGAATAACTTCACTGACCACCTTGGGCATAAAGGAGGGATTGGTAAGCAGGGATACCCAGTCTCTGTGGAAGACTGTGAAGGGGGAATTAGGCATCAGGGCTTGCAAATCAGAAACCCTTCTGACGGAGGTAATGGCCACCAGCAGAACAGTTTTCCATGTGCAATGCTGAAGAGAAGAGGAACTTGCTGGTTCAAATGGGGACAAATTAAGTTTCTCGAACACAAAATTGAGATCCCAAGGAGGAGGAGGAACTGGACTCCTTGGTGGTCTAATATGAAGTATGGCTTTAAGGAACAGTTTAACTTCTAACCTGGAGGTTAGAGGAGGTGACACAGGGAAACAAGCTAAGATAGCTGAAAGGTGGGCTTTCACAGAAGAATTGGACAGATAGGACAAAACCACCAGGACATTCACTGAAAGTGGTTGTAAATCCTTTTTGAGACACCAGATAGAAAACCTCTTCCATTTGGAAATGTAGGATTTCCTAGTAGTGGGTTTTCTGGCCTCATGCAGAACTTGAAGCACGTCCTCTGAAAATAGGTGTCTAAAGGGAATTAAAACCTGATCACCCACAGGGTCAGGTTTAGAGTTGACAGCTGTGGATGTACTAGAGTTCCCTTGTCTGTGTGAGTAAGTCCATTCTTGTGGGGGTAACTTGTGATGATCGCCACTGGCTAAATGCAGGAGGAGGGGGAACCAGTGCTGTCTTGGCCAAAAGGGAGCCACCAACCAGATTTTTGGTTGATCCCGCTGAATCTTTAGTGGTCCTTTTGGAGGAGAGGGAAGGGAGGAAAATATACAGAGACAACCCCGTCCAAGAGGATGCTAGAGCATCCATCTTCCAGACCAAGGGATGTGGGACCCTGGCACAAACTTTGGGAAGTAGTCTGTTCATGGAGGAGGCAGAGAGATCTACCTGAGGTGTACCCTAATGATGAACCAGGTCTAGAAACACATCCCTATGTAACATCCATACGCGAGATGGAGTCATGGGCCTGCTTAATGCACTTGCCACAACAGTCTGAGCTGAGGGAAGGTAAACAGCCTGAAGAGAAACTTGACTTTGTAAGGCTAACTCCTAGGCATGTAGGGATAGTCTATATAGGAGGTAAGACTTTGTTCCCCCCTGTTTGTTGAAGTACGAGTGGACAGTGGTGTTGTCTGTGAACCACCTTAGCACCCCTGGAATCAGCTTGGGTTTGAAGATTTGTAAGGCAAAAATCAGGGCCTTTATCTCTTATGTTGATATGTTCCTTTGAGTTGTAGACCAAACATCTCTGACCCTGAAGGACTGCAGAGTTGCACCCCATCCTGTGTCTGAAGCATCCCATGTACAATTCTTGAGGGGGGAGGGTTGGCTGTAAAGAAAAACCTGGATTTTTCAAAACCTGAAGAATCCACCAAATCCAGCTCCTTTTTTAGGCAAAGCAGGAGTGGAATAACAAAATCCAGGGACTGTGAGTGCTGCATTCAAACTGTCCTTAGAAACCACTAACTTTTCCTCGTATGCAACTTGGCTAAGGGGTGCATGGGAATCGTGGATGCCATGAACCCCAAGAGACATAGGAAGTCCTTGGCAGTCATGGATTGAAGGGGTAAGAGGCTCTGGAAAAAGGAAGTAAGGAACAGAACCTTTTCTGTGGGCAGAGAGGCTAGCATCCTGTCTTGTTTGGATCCTGCAGCCCAGAAAAATGTGGTCTTGTGAAGCGTTCAGACAGAACTTCTGATGGTTTACTGTGAAGCCTAGACTATCCAGAAGGGAAATTGTGAAGGAGAGACTTTCCTGAAGAGGGTATGAGGACTGAGCCTGTATAAGGAGATCATCTAGGTAAGGGAAAATCTGAATTCCCTATAGTCTGCAATAAGCTATGAAAGGGGCCAAGCATTTTGTGAAGACCACTGATGCCATAGACATACCAAAGGGAAAAAGACAGAACTGAAAATGCAGGGAAGCAACAGAAAAACGTAAACATTTTCTGAACTGAAGGTGAATAGGAATGTGAAGGTAGGCATCCTTGATGTCTAATGACACCATGAACACTTGGTGAAGAAGAGTGGGCAAAGTCAGCATCCAAAAGGAGGGAACGTTTAGAAAGATGTTTAAATGGGAAAGGTCCAGGATGGTTCTCCAAGGGACATCCTTTCTGGGGACCAAAAGCATCCTGGAATAGAATCCTTTTCCCATAAGTGAAGAAGGGACCTCTTGAATAATTCCCTGAGAGAGAAAAGAAATGATCTGAGAGAATTCCAGTTGTTCTTTTGGTATTTGTGGGATGCCTCATAGTTTCCCAAACCAAGAAATATTGTTTTTTGATGGTGGAGAGGACCCCAAGAGTCCGGGTTATCCAATTCCAAGCAAGCAGAGACAGAGAAAGGCAAAGGGACACAGGAATGGATGGCCCTAGAGGCAGATAGTCACAGGCTACCAGGCTTGGAGTGGGACTGAAAGGGCTGTTTTGGAGAAGTTGTGGATGGAGTAGACTTTGAAGCAGCTTGTTTTCTGGGGCATCTCTTGCTTTTAGAGGAAGAAAGCATAACTGGTTTCCTAACTGGTGGGTAGTTCCTATGGAACCTGGGGAAAGGAGAAACAAGGATATGTTTAAGATCCTGGAGCTCCTTGCCTTTTTCCTGTAATGGTTTGAAAAGGTCTGCAACCAAGCTGCCAAATAAGGCTTTATTGTCTAGAGGGGCATCCATCAGTTTGGCCTTGATATCATCAGGTAAGGGTTGTAACTTGAGCCAGGAATATCTCCTCAGGACCAACCCAGAGGCCGCTGCCCTGGCTGAGGCATCCACAGCATCATAACTGTAGTTGATGGAATGCCTAGTAACCAGGGCAGAGGAATGGAGGCTGGCAGAAAGTTTAGCCTTGGCAGGGGAATCCAGGAGCTTTGAGAGGAGCTTTCCTGCATGTGACAGGACAGCCAGAGAGTATTTGGCCATGTGGGTCTGATAATTGCCCTGAAGGCCAGAGTGGCAGAGGTGTAAAACTTTTTCCCCAGTCACTCCACTACTTTGCTCTCTCTATCAGAGGGCAGTAAAGAAGATGAGGGCAGTAATTTGGATGCCTTATCAGCAGAGACTGATATGGTAAGCTGGATCTGCAGAAGGAGCCTTGAAGAAGAATTTAGAGTCATCAGGCACTTTGTAAAACCTATCAAGATGCTTGGGAGCAGGAAGCTGAGAGTCTGGGCATTTAGATGCAGCTGTAAATGCATCCAAGAAGGCTGGCAGTACCAGAGAAATGGCAGAAGTGGATGGAGAACCATCTGTAGGAGGTCATAATACCTCTTTTGTATGTCTGATACTTGGCAGCAGTTCCATTTGAAAAATTCTTTAAATTTTCAAAATAGTTTCCTCAAAGGAAAAATATCCTCTCTAGGGGAATCCATACCATTAGATTACTCCTCTGGAGAGGCATAACCTAGAGAGGAGGCTATCTGGGTAGAGTAAGCCAAGGACTCATCTCCTGAAAATCACTCTTCATCTGAAGAGGTGTCTGCAGACGTCCATTTGAAGGAAGTGGATGGAAAGAAGGCCTGAAGAGGGATAGAAAAGTTGAGAGCTGGCGCATGGCCATGAAGCATTGAACAAGCTTGGTGAAAAAGCCTCCCAATCAGGAGCTTGCTCCTGTGGAACTGGAGCAACGTCTTTTTAGCTTTTTCTTCTTGGGAACTTCCATGTTATGGAAGATGGATGGGACCGATGTTGGTCTGCACTCCAGGATGTCCATATGTACATCCTCTAGTACAGTGATTTGGGTGATACCATGTGGACCTTTGGAAATTACAAGCCATGGTTCTCCCTTTTGCTGAGTTGAATGCCTGCAATTACCTCACAGACGTGATGGTAGACTCCGGGGCTTCCCCTATGGTACCCAGCAAAGGGACATCCACCAACTCTGATACGGCTTCCGGGCCTACATTGGCCTCAGGAGGAATGCCCAGAAGAGAAGACACAGCAAGATCATCAGGCTAAGGTTTCTTAGCCTTTTTTACTTGTGGCTTGTCCAAAGGGCCCAACGTAACCAACATCTCACATGTTAAATGTTTGAGGCATTGTTTCTCTAAATAAATCTTAAGAGAAGCTAGACGGCTCTCAAGGGTTTTCGGAACAAACAACGTACAGATACAGCAAGTGGTATGGTTGTGGTCTGGGTCTAGGCAGAACAAGCAGAGGTCATGGGAGTCCTTATGTGGAATCTGCCTTCCACATAGACACTTACCCTTCCAAGTTGACACGAAACCACCCAAAAAACAAACAGCAGCCAAAATTCTAAGAAAGAAAGCCCCTATGGGTTACTTACCTGACTGAAGGTTCATGATAAATCTGGTGAGAAAACATCTGGAGCATGTGATCTAACAGGCGGCAGAAAATTTCTGAGGTGGGCATGTGCTGACGTCCGCTTTATACCCAGTGTCTATTTATGGTTGATGTCAGTGAGATGATGTGCAGCATTGCCATGCACCTTACAGGGGCATTTAGACTTTTGTACACTGGCTGGACGCACGAGTCAGCCGGAAGCAGATTCCCTAATGTGATGAACACTGCGGCATATGAATAGAAGGACATCATCCCTCTCCACAAAAAATGACAACATTCACCTACTGCTGGCATATCAAGATAAACAAATGAACTCTGCAAAGCTGAAAATAAATTTTAATAAAACGTAATGTAAAGCTTTCTGATAAAATCCTTCATCAGTGCATCATACAATTAAAAATTCAAAATTTAAATAACTAATACAAATAACCGCATGATGTTATACAGCCAATACTCTGTTACAATTAATAAAACAAAGCAATAAAAATAACCTCATCTCAAACACATTTGCTTGTGTTTGAGAATAGGTTTTAAAGACACCATCTTATTTACGCCTGGGAAACTGCAGCTGCAAAATCCATTTATATTCATTACATTGTAATTTACTATTCAAATCTCCACCTCTAATATTTTTAAAAATCATTTCTATGACCCTAAATGTGAAAAAATGATCATAACCACTTTCTTTCTGATCTTGAGCTAGAGTTAGTTAACACACCTCTTCTCATCTCAGATTTATGCTCAATTATTCTGTTCTTCAGTTTCCTAACATATTTTCTAACATAGAAACTGGTACATTTTTTTACATGTTGCTAAATAAATAATATTAATGGAATTACAAGTAGCTGAACAGGAACATTCAAAATGTTGGCCACTAACAGTATGTACAAAAACACTGTCAGAATTAAGTAGTTTACAACTAGAACAATTAAAACAAGGAATTGTTCCTATCTTAGAGAAGTTAGTTCCCTTCACTCGACTCATATCCTTACAATAAACATCTCTTTAGACTAGTACAATTTTTGTAAGAAAAATTAGGTGCATCACCAATATATTCCTTTAATTCAGATAATGATTTCAAAATATGCCAATTTTTTTACAATTTTCTCAATTTCGTTGCTTCCATCTTTTATATTTAGTAGTACAGTGTAAAACTTTATTTTGTCCTGCGAGTCTAATATTATAATTGGGATTATTAATAGTAATGTTGTTTCTAAAATAAGGTTGTGCTTTACCATCTCTATCACTTATGACCTCACTGAAACAAGGTTTTAATAAACTATCATTGCATCCTCAAGCTTTAAATTCTTTACTTACATCCTGCATTTGGCAAAGACATTTATTATAACCACTGTTCACTTTGTTAGTTCATAAATATTGCCCTTTCACTATTCCTTTGAATGTATGTTTAGCATGCATACTAGTCTTGTGCAAATACTTATTCCTATGTGTGGACTTCTTATAGACATTAGTTTGTATACATGTACCATCATAAATAAGATTAATATCTAAAAAATGAATATCAGTTTTAGAAAATGCCATTTTAAACTTTAGAAAATCAGTAGTGTAAGAAAATAAAAAAAAACAAAACAATTCAGTCTCACTACCTGTCCAGATAAAGACATCAAGTGAATCTCTATATAAAAAAAAAAAAAAAAAAAAAAAAAAAATCATCAGGACCATTAAATATAAATAAATTCTCCCATTTATTCAACGTAAGATAAGCATATGTATTTGCAATGGCAGTACCCATTGCTACTCCTGATATTTGATGGTAAAATATATCAAAAATAAAAATATTTTCTAATACAAGGTGCATAATTTCACAAATTGTTTCAATTTCTCTCCCAATTAAACTACTAAGTTAATTTAATAATTCTCTAATGGCATTAATGCCACATTCATTTGGAATAACAGTAAACAAGGACATAATGTTGTCCAAGGTAACAGAAACTGATTATCATTTCTAGTAAACCAATCGGAAAGTTGTGTTAGAAAATCATCAGTATCTTTAATAAAGCTTTTAACATGAATTAAATATTTACTTAATACATCCTGTAAATATATGGACAAGGGTTCAGTAACCCACCTCCTTCCTTCCTAATTATAATTGGTCTCACGGGGGGGGGGGGATAGCCAAACATTTATGAACTTTTGGAAGACCATACAAGATAGGTGTAACAGGACATGGACTAGTAAAATAATCAAAAAGGTCAAGAGAAATATAATTCATCACCAAGTCAAACAGACGTATCAAACTTTTTAATATTCTGGAACACCAGCGTTTGTAGCAGGTACTTCGTCCAGTAATTTTGGGTGAATGATTGGTGGAGCCCTTTGAAAATCCACCAATCCCCTGGTTGTTTCAGATGTTTCCATAGTGACAGGAGGGTTATCAGAAGAGGCTAGTGGCTGACGGATTTCATTCAAACCAGAAGTAATGGACCTTAAAGGTGCAGAGTCCAAAACATTACTAGCCACAGGACTTGATATGTTATTATTAACAAAATGATTAGAATGAGTAGTAATTGGGACAGATATTACATCTAGCTCATACATACAGCCACAATTGACTGAGTAAATGTTTTGTATTTATGTTTAGGCCATCAAAACACCCGCCCTGTTTGAAAGTCTTTAATATCTCTGTGCAGCTTATATTTAATGGTCCTGATACATATGAATCAAAGATTTCTTTTTTTTTTTTTTTTAAGAGATTCGTTGATGTTGTCTTTTTTATCTGGACAGCTAGTGAGACTGAATTGTTTTTCTTTTGATTTTCTTAATTCTACTACAGATTTTCTGAAGTTTAAAATGGCATTTCCTAAAACTGATATTCATTTTTTAGATATTAATCTTATTTATGATAGGATATGATAGTACATGTATACAAACTAGTGTGTATAAGAAGCCCACACATAGGAATAAGTATTTGCACAAGACTAGTGTGCATGCTAGGCATACATTGAAAGGAATAGTGAAAGGACAATATTTATGAACTAGCAAACTGAACACTGATTATAACAAATGTCTTTGTCAAATGCAGGATGTAAGTGAAGAATTTAAAACTAGGGGATACAATGATAGTTTATTAAAAACTTGTTTTAATGGGGTCATATGTGATAGAGATGGTAAAGCATGACCTTATTTTAGAAATGACATTACTATTAATAATCCCAATGAAACTAACAGACTCACAGGACAAAAGGAATTTTACGCTATATTACTAGATATAGCAGATATAGTAAAGAAACTGAGAAAATAATAAAAAAAATAATTGGCATATTTTGAAATTGTTACCCGAATTAAGAGAATATATTTTCTTACAAAAATTATACTAGTCTAAAGAGACGTTTATGTTATAAGGATATGATTCAAGTGAAGGGAGCTAAGTTCTGTAGGATATCGAGTCCTTGTTTTAATTTTTCTAGTTGTGAATTAAATAATTCTGACAGAGTTTTTGTACAACCTCTTAGTGGTCAATGTTTTGAATGTTCCTGTTTAGCTACTTGTAATTCCATCGTTATTATTTATTTAGCAACATGCAGCAGATTCTATGTTGGAAAATATGTTAGGAAACCGGACAGAATAATTGAGCATAAATCTGACATGAGAAGGGGTATATTAACTAACTCTTTAGCTCAACAGAAAGAAAGTGGCTATGATAACTTCTTTACTTTTAGGGTCATAGATATGATTTTTTAAAATATTAGTGTTGGGGATGTAAATAAATTAGAATGTAAAGAATATGAATTCTGGAGCATTTCTCCCCGGGTCTCCGCTGAAAACAGGATCTGTGGAACCTAGTCAGACTTTCCCGGTCAACAAATGTTAAATAAATAAAAAAAAAAAATTTTGTGGCTGCAAGCTATTTCCCAGGCATAAATAAGATGGTGTCTTTAAAACCTATTCTCAAACACAAGCAAATGTGTTTGAGATGAGGTAAATTTTATTGCTTTATTTTTTATCAATTGTAACAGAGTATCGGCTGTATAACATCATGTGATAATTTGTATTAGTTATTTAAACTGTGATTTTTTTTAATTGCATGATGTACTGATGAAGGATTTTATCCAAAGGTTATATGTTACATTTTTATTAAAATTTATTTTCAGCGTTGCAGAGTTTGTTTACATTGTGGCTTATATGGTACTCTGCTTAAGCATGTCTTTTTACATTGGTTTGTTTTGGCATATCAAGAATATTCAGGTGGAAAATTATACTGTTTGTTTAAAAAGAACAAGCAATGGTATATTGGTAAGGAAAATGCAAACCATTCCTGTACAAAATGATTCATGTGTTACCTGTAAAAATTTTAGTTGTTGCTCAATAGTGACGGATAATGCAGTTACACAGTGTCACACAAGATATACCACTTCATATTGTACAGTACTACATAGTCAAATAGGAGTTTTTTTTTAAGTTGCTTGTGCTGATCTTTAACACATAACCTTAGGAAATTGGTGGGTCTACTCTAGGAAAGCCTTTAAATATCTAACAGAAGAACCTATAACAAACATGAAATTATCAGCATAAGCAAAGAATTTGATATTAAACAACTTTTATTATTTTAGCTTTCTTATGTAAAAGTACTATATTTAGAAATGGGATTCAGTGCAGAGATAATGTGCAGTCCTGATGCATTTTCCACTGTTGAATTTGTAGTGACGCAACATAGTTAATATACAAGTAGTAAGTAGCAGTACTGAAGAATACTTTTATAATGCTTACAGTTTTAACAGGTAAATACTGCCTTTTTGAGTAGTTGAAATGACGAGATTCCATCTATCATGTCAACTGCGTTGCATTAATCTAAAGAGCAAAGCATAACAATTTTATAAGAGCTGTTTTGAATAGAAAGTAATACGGTTTGTAAATACGATTGGCTGTTTGCCTTTATTTCTCACAGGGAAATGTAAAGTGTTTTCTGTGTACAAGAAAAAGGTGGAGCAAGAATCAAAATTATTATTGATATATCTATCTAGCACACATTTTAAAATTCAAGTACAATAAAACAGTTGATCAATAATTGATTTTTTTTGTTAAAAACTTCTTAAATTTTGGAATCAAAATGAGTTTTGCAAATGAAAAACATGGATCACCAGAATAAGTATTAGAAGCAATTGCAATAAAATTTTGTACACATGGTAATATATGAACACATTTCTTAAAGCACTGTGTGACTGGGCAGTGTATCAGAGCCAGTAGACTTCTGGTTTGAGAAGGATAACTTGTTTGGAAGAAATAATACTTTTACTTTCTAATGTAACCTTTTCCTATACAAATACGCTTCCTCCTTATATTGCTCTTGCAACATTCAACTCAATATTTTTTGTCAATTTGCAAGACCCAACTCAAGTCTTTTTTGTAAAGTTTTACATAGACCAATATATTTATCAAAGTTAACTAGTAGGAGTTTACCAAACAATTCCAGGTGTCTTGATATTAACTCATGCTTACTATGAAGTATAGTCTCCCAGTCTATAAATAAGTTGCACTGAAATATCCACAATGCACAACTTCAAATACTGCAACTTACAAGGGAATGATGGTGTTCATTCTTTATTACTTTATCAGTATCCATTTATACTTTGGCTTAATTCTGTATGATGGATATCAAAAACTTTTACATTAATCCTAAGGGAATAAAAAGGAGTGAGCTTTATATTATGATGCACTAAAATTTAAGAGTGATCTGTAATTAACCTTATTAAAATAGCTACAATAACTTTATTAAACTGCAGAGATGACTAATAATGTTATAAATTTACTAAAAATATCCTTATCCAAAGGAGTGCATAGACCGACCATTTAACAGTTAGAACGGCATGCGTTTTTTTCTCTTATCTCCGGTGATTCCTGAAGAATCTGAAATCCATGTTTCTGATAAATTATGGTTGACTTGTTGCTTATTGAACTTATATCAATATATTTATTCTATATTTTAATATTATGTAGAAAATAATTATAATATCTATGTGAAGTTCTAGCAAACAAGTGATATAAGCATCATTACAATTAAGACACATTATCAAATTTATAACATTACTGAGACCAATAAATATTGTGGGAAGAAATATCCAGGGAATTATTATGGCTAGGCTTGTATAGGCCCTAGGGCCAATAGCCTAGTACCAACCTATAATAAGACAATCCTCATTAAGAAGTTCCTGAATTAATTAATTAAAAAACCTCCAATGACAGCAAGGGCCCTTCAACTGCATCTCACAATGAAAAAAACACATCCAGCTTGCATTTTTAAAATCAAACAAATTAAATGAATAATAAAAAAAATCAACAAAGTCCATTTACATTGACCACATCTACAAAATTTATGTGATACCTATGGAGTAATTTTCATATGCCCAAAGCTCAGCTCAGACATATGGCCTGCAGGTGTGTATGATACTGAAGTATTGTAATGGAACCTTTTGCCATAGAATCTTGTGAATGTGAAGAGTCCCCACCCCTTTTTACTACTGTAGATGGTGAATCTTGGGGAAAAAAAAAGAAATGGACAGATGACTGACCGACCAAGAAAACCCATTAGAGAAAATCGGGTTTCTCTAATGCAGTGAAGAGAAATTCATTGTTACACCTGTGATTTCTTCCATTTTGAGGGGCACCTCATCTATGGATTACATCCACATTTTTGCCAGCCAATGTTCCATCATTGATTAATTTAGACAGCTTAGCAAAAACATTGAGAAATGTTACAGAAAAAGTTTGCCCAGCAATTAAAACTTCTGAAATCCCCCACCATCTTGAAAATCAAGCCATCAAGATGCAATTTCTAGTTCTGTTAGCTTTTCTTCTACATTTTATCTGCTTGTAAAATATTTATTTATATTCTTCAGAATTTTGTTATCCAATGTTAACCCATGTAAGCTATAGTGCCTTTAGCATATTTTCAGTTCTTTTTTTGGGGGGGACGACTTCTTTATCCAAATGACACTAGCATTGCTAGTCTAGAAGTCCTGCAGTACAGAAATGAATCACTGTTTGAAACTTATTCATATTTATGCTCATATTTTTATAACTGAGAGCCTTACATGTATTGAGAGGTATGGCATGACACACCACAATTGGAGACAGGAAAATTCATTGTTTATGTCCAACTATATCACACTACAGCTGACATAATTCTAGTCGTTAGTAATTATGAAAAGAATATTTCCATATGCAATTAATACTTCAAAAATCAAGCAATTTACAAAGTATTCACTACATCAAGTGCAAACTCATGATGAAAACTGCCTCTGATATTTGCACTGTGTTGCATATAGAGAAATATTCAGTGCTCTTTAAATTCCTAATTATGTAATTTAGCATAGGTTTTCAAATCTCTATCTCAATAAACATTGACTCAAAGGAATTTCTTGTTGTGATGTGAAAGTGTATTCCTTGTTAACAAAAATGTTCAACCAATATATGTCTATGTTATACAGTTTCCAAGATATGATGATATGTTTATGAAAGCATAGCAAAATTTTGGGTTTGTGTGCATCATAATATATTGCAGTATTTATGGAAATACTGTGAATGCAGTGAATATTATTATTGTAAAGAATACTTCTCACTGATAACATTGCTACTCATACAGTTTTAACAGCTTTTATTGCTCATAAATCTTAACTATATAACTATGTAAGATGCGCAGATATAAAGTTAGAACTGCCGAAGGCCCAAAATTGGACCAGACATAAAGCAGATTCCTTTATGTTATATGCAAATGTATGCCCTCTCATATAGCAAACTAGACGCTTCTTGAAAGTACTTAAATTAACAGATTCTCTAACAAAGTGGTATTGAAATCCACAGTCTGGGAATCAATTGACTTATACAGTCATCTGTTTTCTTAGTGCCATTCAAATTAACATTACATTGAGAACCTCTACATCTTATTTTAAGAGAAAAGTCTGGTCTTGTAATCTAAGTTTTAAAAAGCATATTCATTTATCATTTTTGATAGCCTGGTAAGTTAGGCACAGTTTTCCTCGGATTCTGTATAAAATGCTGAACAGATTTCATCTGCTTTAATCTTTATTCATAACTATTTTTTCAAATACCTAACCTTTTTTGTGCATCTTCTCTGAATATTTTAGGATAACTAAATCAGCTACTGATAATGTACAAACAATTCAACTGTACTCAGTCAATGATATATAGAATTTATTACAGATTTTTGGATCTCTTGCAAGTACTGTACCAAGAATTAGGCCTCTTCTTCAAAGCCCTTACTCTTAATTCTTGACAATGTTTCTTAAATGAAATGAAGTTCCCTCCAGCCTTACTGATACTGAGGGAAGATACAGAGGGAACTTCAAAACTAGAGTTTACAGAAAAGCAACATTTTCAAACTTAACT